>NC_133650.1:166269012-166569012 GCF_009905375.1 Apium graveolens | reverse complement strand
ACAATAGTTGAATATATTGGCATTCGGCATTATAATTACACCAAATTTACAATTAATATTACACAGAAATGCCGGGTGTAACATCCTCTCCCCCTTAAGGGATTCTGTCCCCAGAATCTAAGAGAACAGATGAGGATACCGGGAACGCATATCAGACTCTAACTCCCAAGTCGATTCTTCGACCTTAAGGTTCCTCCAAAGTACTTTTACTAACTTTACTGACTTATTTCTAAGACTCTTCTCTTGTCAGTCGAGTATTTTGACCGGTTGCTCCACAAATGACAGGTCTGTCTGAATTTCTACTGGTTCATATTCTATTATATGGCTAGCGTTAAGGTTGTACTTCTTAAGCAATGACACATGGAACACATTATGCATGTGCTGATACTGAGGTGGTAAGGCCAACTCGTAGGCCACCTTCCCTACTTGACTCAAAATTTCAAAAGGACCTATGTATCTAGGTGCTAACTTCCTTTTCTTACCGAATCTAGACAACCCTTTTCTAGGTGACACCTTCAACAAAACAGCTTCGCCAATTTGGAATTGAACATCCTTACGTACCGGATCCGCATACTTCCTCTGTCTATCTTGAGCAGTAAGTAGCCTTTTCTGAATTAACTTGACTGAGTCATGCAATTGTTGTACCAATTCTGAGCCGAGAATCCTTCCTTCTCCTACATCATCCCAACTTGTTGGTGATCTACATTTTCGCCCGTACAAAGCTTCGTATGGTGGCATGCCGATACTAGAATGATAGCTATTGTTGTAAGAGAATTCAATCAACGGCAAGTGGTCATCCCAACTTCCTGCAAAATCGATTGCACAACTGCGCAACATGTCTTCGATTGTTTGAATTGTCCTTTCACTTTGTCCTTCAGTCTGCGGGTGGTACGCTGTGCTCATATTCAATTTCGTGCCAAGACATTCTTGAAATTGCTTCCAAAATCTCGAGTTAAATCGGGGATCTCTGTCTGAAACTATTGATGCAGGTACTCCATGCCTTAGTACGATTTCGCGCACATAAAGATGAACCAATTTGTCTAATGACGACTTCTCATTAATTAGAAGGAAATGCGCTGACTTCGTAAGACGATCAACTATAACCCATATAGCGTCATGACCGGATTTCGTTCGCGGTAGTCCTACTATAAAGTCCATAGCGATATTTTCCCATTTCCATTTTGGAATCTTTAGGGGCTGAATTAATCCGCTTGGTCGTTGATGTTCTGCCTTCACTTTCTGACAAGTATAACACTTCGCAACCCATTCCGCTACGTCTCGCTTCATATTTGGCCACCGAAAGTTTTTCTTTAAGTCCCGATACATCTTGGTACTTCCCGGGTGGATTGAAAATTTTGAATTGTGGGCTTCGTGTAGGATCTCATTCTTTATTTCAGGTACATGAGGAATCCATATTTTGGAAGAAAACCTTAGTATCCCTTGCTCATCCCTTTGAGTATTAATCTCTTCTCCAGATAACTGATTCTTCTCATACTCCATTACTTCTTCTTGACATTTCTTTATCTTTTCCACTAGTGTTGGCTGAAAAGTCATTGCACGACAAACTTCTTCAACTTTTCCACAATCACAAAGTTCCAGTTCAAATCTCTTGATTTCTTCAGATAATTCCTTTGATGTTGTCATCATATTCAGTCTCTCCTTCCTACTTAGAGCATCAGCCACAACATTCGCCTTTCCAGGATGGTAATTTATCGAACAGTCATAGTCCTTGATCAATTCCAGCCATCTCCTCTGCCTCATATTGAGCTCCTTCTGAGTGAAAATGTACTTTAAACTCTTGTGATCCGTGTAGATTTCACACTTTTCTCCGTAGAGGTAATGTCTCCAAATCTTTAGTGCGAACACTATGGAGGCTAGTTCCAAGTCATGCGTCGGGTACTTCAACTCATGCAGTTTCAACTGTCTTGACGCATATGCGATTACCTTACTGTGTTACATTAACACACAACCCAATCCCTTATGTGAGGCATCGCTGAATATCACAAAGTTTCCTTGATCATCTGGAAGTACTAACACCGGAGCTGTTACCAATCTCTGCTTCAACTCTTGAAAGCTATCCTCACATTCTGCACTCCATTCAAACTTTTGATTCTTTCTGGTTAACTTGGTCAATGGCGTGGCGACTTTCGAAAAATCCTTGACGAACCTTCTATAGTATCCTGCCAACCCTAGAAAACTTCGCACTTCCGTAGGAGTCTTTGGCCTCTCCCAGCTCATAACTGCCTCAATCTTTGTCGGATCCACTTTAACTCCTTCATTTCCAATGACATGCCCCAAAAATTGAACTTCCTTTAACCAAAACTCACATTTGGTAAACTTGGCGTACAACTTCTCTTGACGGAGTATCTCCAATGCTATCCAGAGGTGCTATTTATGTTCTTCTTTCGACTTAGAATAAATAAGGATGTCATCAATGAATACCACGACAAACTTGTCCAAATACTTCTTAAATACTCGATTCATCAAATCCATAAATGCGGCCGGAGCGTTGGTCAATCCAAACGGCATTACTAGGAATTCATAATACCCATATCTGGTCCTAAATGTTGTCTTGGAAATATCTTCTTCTTTGATCTTTAATTGATGGTATCCCGATCTCAAGTCAATCTTTGAAAAGCACTTTGCTCCCTTCAGCTGATCAAAAAGGTCATCTATTCTTGGTAGCGGGTAGCGGTTCTTGATCGTTACCTTATTCAACTCCCGATAATCTATGCATAGTCGCATACTCCCATCTTTCTTCTTTACAAACAGAACAGGTGCTCCCCATGGCGACATACTTGGCCGTATCACTCCTTTATCCAACAACTCTTGAAGCTGGCTCGCCAACTTTTTCATTTCTGCTGGTGCCATTCTATATGGGGCCTTTGAAACTGGTTCCGTGCCTGGAGCAAGGTTGATCTCGAACTCGATTTGTCGATCTGGTGGTAAGCCTGGTAGTTCATTGGGAAACACATCTGGGAACTCGTTAATTACAGGGATATCTTCTATGTTGGGGTTGCCCTTTTCTGAATCCACTACATACGCTAGGAACGACTCACAACCTTTTCTAAGTAGCTTCTTAGCCTGAACGATTGTGAGAAATAGTTATTCTTTCCTCTGCCCCTTAAATACTACCTTCTCTCCACTCTTCGCCTTTAAATACACTTTCTTGGTCTTACAATTAATCTGAGCGTTATTTTCTCCTAACCAATCCATGCCTAAAATTATATCAAACTCTTCCAACTTGAAGAGTATCAAGTCGGCTGAGAACTTATACCCCGAAATATCAATCTCACACTTCGGACATAATTGATTCACAGGAATCTTCTCTTGGTTCGTAATTACCACATTTACTACCTCACTCATAATCATTTTATCACATTGAAGCTTATCAACAAAAAATTCTGATATGAAAGATCTTGTTACTCCTGAATCAATCAATACATTAGCTTTGACATTATTGAGTAAAAGTGTACCTGCTATCACCTCAGAATTCTGAACAGCATCCTTCATCTTCAGATCAAATATCCTTGTTGTTGCTTGCGGAGTTGGTGTAGGTGGTGGAGGTAATGCCAATACCTCAGCTGGCACGCTCGCGCTGGTACTTGCCACGTTCATTAGAGCTTTGACTAGTCCGATTGCCTTACAGTCCCTAGCCATGTGTCCAGTCTTCCCACACTTGTAGCACGTAAAAGTGGCTTCGGCATCTTGCACTCATTCGCCAAATGTCCCTTCTGATTGCACCTATAGCATGTCATGCTCAACTTATTACACACTCTGAGGTGCCTTCTTCCACAGTGCTTGCATTCGGGTCTCTGGAACCTATTTTCTCCAACTTGCCCTTGGCTTGCCTGAATGTCCCCCTTTGATTTTTGCCTTTTTCCCAAATTTCCCTTCTTTTGAAAATTTCCGCCCTTATAGAATCCGATCCTCTTTACATTCCGATCTTGTGAACTTCCCGCTTCAGACTTTTCTCCATAAAATGGAACCTTCCTCTTCTTGTTATCCCTTTCCTTCCTTGACTGTGTCCCATTATTTTCAATCAGAGCAGCTTTCGGTACTACTCCCGTATAATTTTCAAGCTCAAACATAGCCACTCTATCTCTGATCCAAGGCTCCAATCCTTGCTGAAATTTCTTCGCTTTTTCCTCCTCGGTACTGGTATACTTTGTCACAAACCTTGACAACTCAGTGAACTTCTTCTCATACTCCAGTACAGTCATGTTCCCTTGCTTCAGCTCCAAAAATTTAAGCTCCATCTGATTCTGCATGTACTTAGGGTAATACTTGTCCAAAAATAACTTCTTAAATCTCTCCCAAGAAACTTGTTGAGTTACTTCCATAGCTTTTACTGATTCCCACCAATAGATGACTTCACCCTTCAAGAAGTAAGTAGCATACGACATCTTCTGATCGTCTCCTAACTGTACCAACTCAAAAGCCCTTTCCATTTCCTTAATCCATGTGTTAGCTATTACTGGATCAGTGGTATCATGGAATGCAGGTGGATTCACATTCTGAAAAGCCTTGAAAGTGACAATTTGTCTAGGTGGTACTGGTGGTTCAGGTGGTTGGTGTGGTTCATGGTTATCTTGGTTTTCAATTCGCTGTTGAAGAGTTAGTTGTTGTTGGGCTATAGCATTGGTTTGCTGTTGCAAAGTTTCCAGTAGTCGAAGAATATTTGGGTCTGTGGTGGATGTGGTTGTTGGGTTCTTCTTTTTGGGAGGCATGATCCTGAAATAAGAGTTATGTCAAAATAGATACGAATAATAAAACAATTCGAGGGTATCGCATGACATTCTTATTTACATATGAGGTCAGGTTTCAAATTAAGCAGATATGATGATGCATATAAAAGCGTATAATAATAGTTGAGAGCAATTGGAACAATAGAGCATGATTATTGAAATTTAAAGGTCACAATACATGGGATTAGAACAAAGTCTGATTCTAGGATCAACAAGCTTATTTAAAGGAAATAACGGAAACAATTGGGAAATTCTACGGAGTCTGATAGTACAACAACATGAAAGGTAAATGGAAAGAACTAAGGCTCCACTCCATCTGAACGGGGCTTGGTAGTCTTTTCCTCTCGAAGCGTCTTCACAATGCTTTGGAGCTCATCCGCCACCATCTGAATGACATACTGGCTGGTACGGTCCCGGTGCGCTGGCATCTTCTCAAGCTTAGTGTTGACGTACTGAACCAAGGTCTCAAGTCTCGCAGTCATCTGCTCCTTGGGCTTCCCTTCGTAGTTTCGGCTGTCCGGGTACACGTTCTTCAGTCGGTCTATCAATTGGTCATACTTTCCCTGAAGCATATCAAACTCGCGCCTCAACTCAGCATACACGGTGAAAGCAATAGTATCGTCCGAACCAGAGGATGACGAGGAATGCGCCCTTTGCTGACAAACCAATAAGAGGAGTATTAATAATAAACTTACTTAACCTACTCTCTCGCATATTATCTATAACCTACACATATACCCTTTAACCTATTTGGGCTGTCCAGGGACTCTAAACCGTAGCTCTGATACCAAAACCTGTCACAACCCAACTTAAACAGCAAATTAAATATAACTATCACAACAAATAAATAAACATACCCAAATCCAAGATCTTACAGTTTAGGGTTTGGAACAGCCCAACACTACCATCTATTACAACTGATTTTAAATACCGAGTCCTCACACAAACTACTATCACTTATTCTACCTGAGCTCGAACATAAGCATCAGCATCACAGGTCTTACGGGCAGTCTGCTTGAATCTAACCATAGCTGCTAGCTGTAATATCAGGGTAAAGCAAGGAGTGAGCCAAATGCTCAACAAGTCCTAAATAATACGATACAAATCATAAATCGAGATATATATTAAAGAATGTCAATGGGAAGACATAACCAGTGATAACGAGAGATAAAACTTTGGGTGATGGCATCATTCCGTTTGTATCAAAACAATTTCAAAATCATATCTTAATCAAAATCATTTTATGACGCTACGGATTACAGCCGATGATCAGCCGCGAAGTAATCCCGAACCTCGCTGGGTTCTAAAACATTAATGGGAATCCCTAGGCAACTTTTAAGCCTAATATAAGTGTGGAAATGACTCGCGTCTCAGTCCAGATCCACTATTCAAAGAAAACATTTATCCCCCTTTGGGACTGAAAACCCATATTTTATTTATTTCAAAAACTGATGCCGATTTATAACAAAATCTCTTTTACAGTAAACATTTTTTTTCTTTTTTATCAAGGGATTATAGATCAACTCGAAACACGGGAAATATGGTACTAAATCTCAGGGCCATGATTCACAAAACTATACTTTATTAAAGTAACTCAATGGTTTTCATATATCAAAGATTAGACAAGGGGATTTAGTGAGGCTATTGGATATTATAAAGGGTAATGCCAAATTGGGCTTAAAGCAATGGTTTCTCATCAAGGTTCAAGTGCTGGATCATCAAGAAGATAAGCTTCATGAATACTAAGGGTGTTAAGGTATGCAAAAATGATCTTTAACTCAGGATATATCAGAATTGTCAAGCTTCAAGATAAGAAAGAGGAGTAGCAATCAATGAGGAATCACTTTGATAAGTATCTAGCTTTTAGGGTTCAAGGTAATGTTCTATAGGGGTTCAAGTATCAGGATGAGATATCAATACTTAGGAATCATCAGCATGTAAATCAAGAGAATCAACCAAGAGTTATAATTACCCTTTCTTTTATCCTGGCATTCGAATTACTTTAATATACTATCATGATAAGACCACTTTACAATACGTACTCGAGGGTTCATGACATTTTTATATAATTCAAAGATAAACATAAGATAAGCTTGATTTAATATATCAAATGACACAGCATAGTTGCAGTAATGTATGAACTATTAGCAGTAAATATGAAGGACAAGTTGAATCACTTGCCTTGAGAAAGGCTGGTCTGGTCTTACTGGTAGGAGTAACAACTGGAGCTTCACTCGACCTTTATGGCAAGTTTTCCCTCGTCTCGAGATCCTACATAAATAATAATAATCCTCATTATAATATACTCTCACCAACTTATCCTATTTACAACCCGAATTTAAACACGGATGGCACTTAGGCCTATATGCACTTAATTTATATTCACCTTTAATTTATAGTTGCACACACATAACCACATAATCACATATCATATATTAATACCAAATAACACCATATACACCATAATGCAACACTAGGCTTGGATGATCTCGATCCCCCAACTTAAGTCACTTGGTCGCTAAACTAGACAAAGTCTTCTAATTTTGGCTTCCTAACCCGATGTGCCTTTACTAAACTATCCAAGACCTATTGACCCTCACTTGTGCCTTTTATTCTACTGACCTTATACTATCTTACAACTATGGTGGTCAGCCTAAATATCACTCCTAAGTGTTCTAAAACTATGTGCTAAGTGAAAGTGTTCACTGGTGCAAATTTCAGAATGACAACTATGGTTTCTTGAGTGCATTTGACACCCTTAAACTATAGGTTTTCCTTTAAAATTCTTACAATAGACTCTGCTAATCTAAGGGCATCTCCCAAACTTGATGTGGCTCAAGGGCCTGGCTTGGGTCTTCTTGGGCCTAAGCTCAAAGTCCATGGTTCCCCTGTTTTCCTGGGCAGAAAACACCCTAACTTGAATTAACTTGTGACACATGGTTCTAACTCATATCCTATGAACTATGGTTGGAAAAAATTCTCTGACACTCCCTCTAACTAAGGCCGAACAGGGCCTAATGAGGGCCTACCCATGACATGGTCAAATCTCCCTATTTCTAAGTTGCAACAAAACTGTCCCCTGCTGGACAGATTTTGTTATTCTATTTGTGCACCTAACCAAATGACATTAAAACCTCCAAACAACACCTAAAACCTTTTATATACTCCCAATACTAACTTCTGGTGGCTTGGGCCTCAAAGTGCACATCAATGACATGGTCAAAACTCACTCTAAACCTCAGGGTACTAAACTGATTTTCTGCAGAAACTATAAGTCTCCTTTCTCCAAGGTTTTGACTTGACAACTCAACCACCAACAACCCAATACCCAAACCAAGACTTAAACATGGTGATCTACTAAACTAATTCCCTTATACTCAAAATAATCTTGGTGGAGATCATCCTTACCTAAGGTGCAATCATGGCAAAATAAAAGAAACCACATTTCACAACTCACAAATCATCAAGTTTTTGAAACAACAAGTTATGCATTTTATAAAAGATATACACGACTTATTACCATGCATCAAGAAGCATTAATCAATATTAACACATCATTCCTACTGAAATTAAAGCTTACTAATAAAATCTTTCCAAATAATCAAAATCTTATAACATTCTAAATGAAATCCACATGCATGCATGTCTTCGAGTTTTGCAAGCCAAACAACATGTTTTCTAAATATGTTTTACCAAGAAATTTACATGCAAGCCTAGAATGAGCTATATCTAAATGATCACTTAGCATGCAAGGAGTTTCATCAAATTTTTACTACAAAATTCAAGCCATTATCACATAAACATGCAAAAATTGAACAAAGCAACAAGAATGGTCTCAAGAACCATTCATTCGGCTCCCCTATGGTCATGGCCGAATGAAATGGAAGGGAATGGCCATTTAACATCAAGAGTTTTCTTCTCAAGACCTGGCACTTCACCATTCCTTGTAGTCCTCTCAAAAATAACCTTAAACTCACAAGAATCAAGGTTGTACTTTGAGTTTCAACTAAAACCTTAACATGCAACCTTAAAACTTAAACTTCCTACTCAAAACTCTTTAAAATATAAGTGATCATGGCATGGGAAGTAACATTTACTTGTTGTAGAAGGTGGAACTTGATTGAGAAAGAAAGAAAATGGGGAGGGGGTTGATCTCGGCAAAACCCGAGAGTGAGGGGGGAGAAAACCGAGAGTGAGAGAGAGGAGGGAGGGAAGAAAGAGTGTTGTGGTGAGTGATGTGTGAAATGATCATGTCTTTACTTATTTTATGGTTTTTGTTTTGACAAATGTGAGTGGAAATAGGAATTGACATGACCACCCTTCCACTTAAACTTGGATCATTTTGCATGCAAGGGTAAATGAGGAATTTGGCTAGAAAATAAGAGTTAGTGGGGGTGGTAATTGTCTCTTTAGCCCTTTTGGATTGAATAGAAAAGATTTGCATGCGTGGACAACTATGTAATTTGCTAATTATAACAATTAACATTGATAAAGATTTATTTTTATAAAATAAAACAAAAGTTCAAAAATTATAAAATTTATACCATAAAATAACTTGGATTTTTAGAAATTTTATAAAACTACTTTTGAATTTTGTGAACAAATAACTTTTAAAAAGATATTTATTCAAGGTTTAAAAATATTCCTTATAAATCAAAAATGAAAGAAATAAATAAATTTTTGCTTTGAAAATTCATATACCACATAACGAAAATTTAAGACGCAGAAATTCTCATTCACACAAGCATACAATAGTTGAATATATTGGCATTCGGCTTTATAATTACACCAAATTTACAATTAATATTACACAGAAATGCCGGGTGTAACAATGTCTAAAAGGGATGAGATGCCTTTTAATGTGCTTCTCGAGGTTGAGGTCTTCGATGTTTGGGGAATTGACTTCATGGGGCCATTTGTCTCGTCTTGTAACAATCAGTATATCTTGTTGGCAGTTAATTATATGTTGAAATGGGTTGAAGTTAAGGCGTTTCCAACAAATGATGCGAAAGTGGTGCTTAATTTTCTACACAAGCAGATATTCACAAGGTTTGGAACTCCAAGAGTCATAATCAGTGATGAGGGGTCGCATTTTTACAATCGCAAGTTCACTGCTATGATGAAAAGGTATAATGTGAATCATCGCATTGCTACGACTTATCATCCTCAGACAAATGGTCAAGCTGAGGTATCTAACAGAGAGATCAAGCGCCTTTTAGAGAAAGTGGTATGTCCATCAAGGAAGGATTGGTCTTTAAAGCTTAATGAAGCTGTTTGGGCGTATAGAACAGCATATAAGACTCCATTAGGAATGTCGCCGTTTCAGTTGGTTAATGGTAAGGGGTGTCATTTGCCTGTGGAGCTCGAGCATAAAACATATTGGGCTTTGAAAAAATTGAATCTGGAGTGGGATGCAGCTGGAAAGAAGAGGATGCTTCAGTTAAATCAACTTGACGAGTTTCGTCTTCAAGCTTATGAGAACAACAAGATGTATAAGGAGAAAGTCAAGAGGTGGCACGATAGGGGTCTAGTGCTCAAGAAATTTATGTCAGGGCAACAAGTTCTTTAATTTAACTCTAATCTCCGTCTTTTTCCTGGAAAGTTGAAGTCAAGATGGTCAGGGCCCTTCATAACCAAAACTGTGTTTCCACATGGAGCAATGGAAATTTTTGAGAATGATCCGGGACAAGCATTCAAGGTAAATGGTCAACGGTTAAAGCATTATTATGGTGACATGGAAACCCGCGAGGTGGTTAGTGTCGTCTTATTGTCCACTTGATCCCAAGATTCTACGTCGAGCTAGCGACGTAAAAGAAGCGCTTCTTGGGAGGCAACCCAAGTTTGTTGTACATTAGTAAGTAGAGGAAGCAATAAAAAAAGAGAAAATCACAAAAAAAAATCAAAAAAATGGAAAAATTCAGGTCTGACTACAGAAGCCTATGTTAGGTCACACACACTATAGAAGGGGGTTGAATACAGTGTTTACTACAATCAAATCAAATATAAGAACTTAAGTAACAGAAAACAGATTGTATTCAACACAAAAAACTCTATTACAATATAGAACTGTCCTCTCTCAATGATGAACAAATTATCACGAGAGCTGCTAGGGTTATAATGAATAATAACTTCGATAATGATAACACTTATAGTGTAAACCCTATGCCTGTGTTTATATACTACACAGTTATAAGATAATATTCTAATTGATATGGAATATAATTCTGCTTCCTAATATATATCAACTAGTTTTCTTTTCTTCCAAGTATTATATTCTTCATAGAATTCCTTCTTCATGCATATTTCTTTCTGTCTTAGTCTCGATCTTCTTTCATTTCAATCAGCCGCCTGCCATATCTGAAAGTCATCTTAAGTCCTGATATTATCTCCTGATAAATATCTTCTGATAACTTAAGTTCTGATAACTTAAGTTCTGATATCTTAAGTTATGTCTTCAGTATAAGTGTTGATTTCCAGTTAAGTACTGATTTGTCCTGTTAGTTAAGATCTGAAAAGTAAACACAAATCATATTACACATGACATTATCAAATATATCTAACAATCTCCCCCAACTTGTAAATTAGCATAATATACAAGTTCAACAGATATTTGATGATGTCAAAAAAATTAAGTACAAATGCATGAGAATTTGACTAGATAACTACAACTTACAGTCCTTTTAGCTTTACCATCTTAAGGTTTGATAACAGCTTCAGTCTGTATACACTTTCAGAATTTAAGCAGTTGTAGATCTTTGACTTGGCTTCAATTTCTGATCTCTTTGATATCAGGAGTTGTTCTGAGATAGTTCTTCAACAAACATCTCTCAGCATATTCAAGTTCATTGACCATCCTCCTTTTAGCATTTATCAATTCAGCTGTATCTTCACCAGTTTGAAAAATAGCTGCTCTGAGATCATTTATCTTAGCTTTTCTTATCTCTTGATCTAGTCTGATCAGATATGCCTTGTCAGACTCTAAATTGAATTCCACAACCTTATAATCCAGAAAAGTAGTTATGATCTTAGTAGAGTTAGGCTTCATTTCGACAATATCACCTTTGTGATCTCTGTACTTGGGACAGTATGTGCTATCAGACTTTACAGAGTAAAGCTTCTTCTGTCTTTGAATTTGTGATTTTAAATAACCTGCAGCACTATCTGTTAATCTGTTTCTCACTTGAAGTAGGAATAGAACATGTTCCAGTTCCTCAAAATAATTCAGTGGTATAGCATTCTTCCTGATATGGTATACCCTTCCATCTGTCATAAAATATAACAAGATATGTTCTTTCAAAAAGGTATGGTAAACCATTTGTACAGATTCAAGTCGATTCAATCTTTCAGGAGTTGCTCCAACACCTGGTTCACTTAAGAAAGTTGGATCATTGGTAGTGTTATGTACTCTTCTTTCATCATAACTACCCAATCCAGATTTATCTCTTGCTTCCTTTCTTGTAACAACTCTTGCTTCAAAACCACTTGCTGCAGTCTTTAAAGATTGAGTCTGTTTAGCTTTGGTGAATCCTGGTTGGAGTATCTTTGAAGGTTTAACATGAGCAATGTCAGAGGTTTCCTTTTCCTTATTTTCTGATATCAAGCCAACTTGAGCTATGTCAGAGGTTGCTTGCTTCACTATCATATCAGAACTTACGACATCTTGACTCTGAACAACATGAGCCATGTCAGAGGTTGTTTGAAAAATCTTCTTTGAAATCAGAGTAAGACTAGCATCTTCTTCATTTTCAGTTATTTCTTCATCCATGACTGGCATATAAACCTTTACAGGTTCATCAACTTTTTCTTTGCCCTTGGACCTTGGATCAATTTCCACTTATGATTTGGCTTTGGTTGCCTCAGAATTTGTTCTTTCCTTTATCACAATACCCTTAGGCTTTGGAAATTTCTTTTCAACAACAGAAGCTTTAGATTTTATCTTTACACCTTCTGCTTTGAGTCTGGCTTCTTCTTCCTTTAGACTCTCAAAGTCCATTCCTGGATTTTCTTTAATAAATAACTGCTTTGAAATTTCTTCATCAAGTTCCAGATGTTCACCAGAACTTATCCTTTTACCAGTATCAGAACTTATTCTTCTCCCAGTATCAGAACTTGTTCCTTGACTTTTAATTCTAGCTTTACTTGATGAAAATCCTTTTCCTTGACCTTGACCTCTACCCTTGTTAGAGTTTCTCCGGTCATCATTTTTATCATCCTTTCCCTTCAGTATCTGAATAGATTTGTATTTCGACTTAATCACTTTCTCCCCCTTTTTGGCATCAGCAGGTAAAAGAAGAGAGACAAGAAATTCCACTAAGGATTGGATCTCATTGAGTTGATTTTGGTGAGAAGCTTGATTGTTTAGAATTTCATCAATTTGAGTTTGTTGCTTCTCCTGAGTTTTCTTAATGTAGGCAATTCTGTCAAAGGCTGGCTTGAAAAATCTGTTCTTTTCAAGTTTCACATTCATATCTTGCTGGATCAAGGTTTCTTGAATTTTGTTCACCTTGGCATGAGTTGTTGAGTGTAGACCTTGAAGGTGCCTAGTACTCAATGCAGTAACTCTTATTTGTGCCTTGAAATCATCATTTATCAGCATTTCATCAGCTTTTTCCAGATGCTCAGCAAAAATCTTTTCAGAAGGAACAAAACTAACTGTGTTCTATTCCTTAGTCCACTCCTTTCCTCTAGGAGTTTCACTCCAAGGTACTGGTGCTTCCCCTGTAACAAACTTCTTGACTAAATCAGCTTTATTAACTGTTTGTTGAGGTGCATGTCCTGATGGACCAGCTGCATCAGCATCTAAATTAGCAGCAGCTTCACCAGTAGTTTCTTCATTGGTAGCATCAGAACTTGTAGATCCTGCATGATCAGCATCCTCTGATAAAATAGCAGTATGTGAGGCTATAGAGGCTTCAACATCATCCTCTAAATTCTGATATGCAGCCAGGTTCTGATCAACATCCAAAATTGATGTTGTTGGTGGAGTGAGTTGAATTGGTGGAGCTTCCAAGTACAAAACCTCAGGAACAATCAAGTTATGAATATCAATTTCAGCACTTGTACCTGGTTCTTCAATATGTACTGGATCAACTATAGGTGACATAGGAGGTGTAGGTATTCTGTCTTGAGAAGTTTCCGGTTGTGCAGAGGGAACTGATTCAATAACAATTGGTTCTATTGAGATCAGAGATTCCTGATCCCCTTCCTTAGCTGCTTCCACATCTTTTGAATTTGACTCAACTATGTCCCTGTGAGCTCTCTGTTTCTTTAATTTCTTCAACGGTGGAGACACTGTAGGAGCTTTATCGTCAGAATTTAACTTTCTAAGCCTTTTGAGGGGCTTAGAACTCTCAGTTACAATATCTTTCTGAGAAGAAACCTTCTCAGCTTCTACAACAACAGGTTCTAATGTTTGAACATATTCCTCAGTTGTTTCTTCAACATCTGAGTCATCTCGCAGAATAATTCTCCTTCTCTTCTGTTGAGTCTGAGGTACTTTCTTAGTCCTCTTGGGTTTGGAAGATGAAGGCTACACTGTAGGATCTGAAGGTTGAGGTTGAGAAGTTTGAGGTGTTCGTGTAGAGGTGGTAGGTGCTGATGGTTGAGGTTCTGATGATTGGACATCAGGATATAGTTCAGTGTATTTAACTGGATCATAGGTTATTAAGACTTGTTTGATAGATAAAGGAACTAGGAGGGGTCTTAACATAACCTTCTTATTATCAGTAGATAATAAGTCATTAAAAGCTCTTTTAGCTAGTATGAATGATGAAATTAATTCACTAGCTGATTGGGGCTTATCATCACAACAAAAACTATAGATAAGCTGACAAAATCTAGCAAAGTAAACAGTATTTCTGTCTTCTGTCATTCTATCCCCAATGAAACCTAAGATAACACTTGCATAATCAAAATCAGTTTGGTTAATTAGAGCATACCCGATTTGTTGGCTGAATATGGGGATTGTATCAAAATTAGAACATTTGTTTGTAAAAGCCTTGTTTATGTAGTCAAAGAAGAAACTCCATTCCCTCCTTATCTAAGATCTCTTCAACTGACCCAGCTTTTCCAATGTCCTCTCATACCCCAGACTGGCCATCATGTTTTGAAGAACTGGCTCTTCAACAGTAGAATAAACATAGTTCTCAGGCAGCTGCAGTGCTTGTCGAACCGTAGCCAATGTCACGACATGCTTATCCTCCCCTGATGAAAAAATAATACTTGGGGACCCTTGAGCACCACCATCGTCATATACTCCGCTTCTCCGGAACTCCAGCACTTGAGTACCAGAGATTGCATCAGGGTCGGTCAGAGCGTACCCAATATCAGAACTAGGAAGAAAGTCATGAATGAAGTGAAGTTCTGATGGGGCTTCTGACTTGCTAAGAATAACGGAGAAGTTATTAGGAACAAACTTAGCTCCATCAAAAATTACGTCTTTTGGTGCCATCTCTGTAAGAAATTAAGTGAATAAGAGTATGTTTGCAATGTGTTTGTAAAAAGTCCTGAGAGAAAAACAACTTCAGAAAATAAGAGAGAGAGAGAGAGAAAATAAAAGAGATTGAGAATATAAAAATAAGTAAAAGATTAGAAAATCTTTTATCTCTCATATATATACTCTCTCCACTCAACAGTTGTATTTTTGAAGCATGGGATACACTTTACACCTGGCACCATGTGAACAGTCAGTAAACGGTTAGAACAAGAGTTAATGGGCACGTAAAATAAGCAATAATTACCATGCACATGCAGTTTTTCAGGACATACACGTTAACCACTAACCCATAATGATTATGACTGTTTTCTCTCACATAAACCAATATTCTGTAAAAATATTATCGTTGAAGTAATGACAAAAAATAAACCAAGTAAATAAATACTGCCATGTCAGCATCAAAACTTGATTATTATTAGGATTTAAAAGTCATCAGAATATGGCTCCTTAACTCGAAAAGTGAATGTGTATTCTTGTAATTCTTCACACAAATACTGATATGGTTTCATCAGAACTTAATCATCAAAACTTTCATCAGAACTTGTCCTCAGAATTTATGCAATCTGACACATAAACTGTTCATCTAAAACAACATTTATCACCACAGTAATTTTCATCATTCATATGGAGTGTAAGTGTGTGCATTAAGCTAAATATCAGACAAAGAGTAAAGTCTGATTCAATTTAGTACATCTTAGAAATAAGGCATAACTAAGAACTTTACTCAAAATATGTCATTATTCTGAAGCCTACTATTGAATGAGTTCATGCATGAGTCCACCTCAACTGTTTTGTGCTCATTTTATGCATCTTTTGAAATTCCATTTTACAGTGGCTTCTTAGTGTAAGTGAGTCACGACTGCTTATCAGAATTTATGCTGTTATTAGAGTATTTCTCCAGTAATCATAGAGTGTGAAAAGTCACCAAGAAAATATTTTTTTAATGCATATTACTTAATACCAGCAATGCACTTGGGTCTTCTCTTCCATATTTTTACTCTAGATCTCAAAGGAGTACCTGATTTTTATTTCTTTTCTTTTCTTTTTCTTTTAATAAGTGAGGCTTATCAGCACTTAGTACATCCATCAGATTTACTAACATCAGAACTTAACAGATAAGAAGCACTATTCTAGTTTTTGACTTAGTAATAAGATACACAAAGTAAACTTAACTAAGCTCAATATTAGAATTTGCTTGTGTTAAAAGATTTCCACATAAACAATTACTTTATACATGGGATCTTTAGTATATTAAAGACTACTAGGTCAGCATCTAGCACAGTTATCCTCATTGGATTGAATAGTCACAGAAACATTCATATCACTATCAGAGTTTAGAAATTCACATCAGACAATAATCAGCACTTAAGCAAATTTCAATTTAAGCACATAATACACAAAGATAGTAAAATTTGTAAATACTGATCATAGAGTCTGATGTATCAGAACATAAACTACGTAGATTTAGAGAAAGAACCTGAAACTATTCCAAGTTCATTTACCAATCTTGTAAAAGTAGCTTCACACAGTGGTTTTGTGAAGATATCTGCTAGTTGTTGATCTGTTGGAATGAAATGCAATTCCACTGTACCTTCATCCACATGTGCCCTTATGAAGTGCTACCTAATGCTGATGTGCTTTGTCATTGAGTGTTCAACTGGATTACCTGTCATAGTAATAGCACTTTGATTATCACAGTAAATAGGGATTTTAGAAAATTCTAACCCATAATCTAGTAACTGATTCTTCATCCAAAGAATCTGTGCACAATAGCTTCCTGCATCAATGTATTATGCTTCTATGGTTAATGTGGAAATTGACTTCTGTTTCTTTCTAAACCAAAAAACCAATCTGCCTCCAAGAAATTGGCAGCTCGCACTTGTGCTTTTCCTGTCAATTTTGCATCCTGCAAAATCTGCATCTGAGTAACCTATTAGCTTAAAGTCTGATTCTCTAGGATACCACAATCCCAGATCAGCTGTACCCTTAAGGTACTTGAAAATTCTTTTCACAGCTGTTAAGTGAGGTTCTTTTGGATCTGCTTGAAATCTTGCACAAAGATAGGTAGCATACTTGATATCAGGTCTACTTGCAGTTAGATAGAGTAGTGAACCGATCATACCTCTGTAATCAGTAATATCTACTGAATTACCAGTATCCTTATCCAACTTTGTGCAGTGGCCATAAGAGTGGATGCACTTCAACAATCTTGCATTCCAAATTTCTTTAACAAATTTCTGGTGTACTTAGATTGACAAATAAAAGTTCCTTCTTTATTCTGCTTGACTTATAGCCCAGAAAATAGTTAAGTTCTCCCATCATACTCATTTGATATCTTGACTGCATCAGCTTGGCAAACTTCTTACAAAGTCTGTCATTTGTAGAACCAAAAATGATATCATCAACATATATTTGCACCAAAAGTAAATCCTTTTCATGGTTGAGGTAGAACTGTATTTTGTCAATAGTCCCTCTGTTAAATCCACTTTCCAGAAAAAACTGAGCTAATATCTCATACCATGCTCTTGGAGCTTGCTTAAGGCCATAAAGTGCTTTATCAAGCCTGTAGACATGATTTGGAAATTTAGAATCTACAAAGCCTGGAGGTTGTTCAGCATATACTTCCTCTTCCAATTCTCCATTAAGAAAAGCACTTTTCACATCCATTTGAAAGACTTTAAACTTTTTGTGAGCAGCATAAGCCAAAAATATCCTTATGGCTTCCAATCTAGCAACTAGTGCAAATGTTTCATCATAATCAATTCCCTCCTGTTGAGAGTATCCTTTTGCAACCAGCCTTGCTTTATTCCTTGTAATTATGCCATCACAGTCAATTTTATTTCTGAACACCCACTTTGTACCAACAACAGATATGTTTTTTGGTCTTGGCATTAGAGTCCAGACTTTATTTCTTTCAAATTCATTTAACCCTTCTTGCATTGCTTGCACCCAATCAACATCTTGAAGAGCTTCTTCCACTTTCTTTGGTTCAGTCTGAGATAGAGAAGAATGATAGAGACATTCATTTGATGTAGCTGTTCTAGTTCTGATACCTGCATCAGGATTTCCAATAATTAAGTCAGGTGTTTGTGTTTTAGTCCACTTCCTTGCAGATGGAAGGTTATCTCTAGAACTGGATGCTCCCCCATGATCCATGCTGTCTCCATCAACATTTTCTGATGCTCCCTGAAATTATGCTCTCTGAGTTGGATCCTTCAGAATTTGAGTTTCCAGAAATATCAGAACATGAGTTTCCAGAATTACCAGAACTTGGCCCATCAGAACTTGACGAATCAGAACTTGAAGAGCCTGTTATAGATTCTGATGCTTCTTGAGATGTGGTTGGATCTTCAGTATGCTCCCCCTGCACAAGTGTATTTTCCTTAGGCATAGTCACCACAGTTTCAATAACATCTGAGTTTAATCCATCAGAGTTTGCAGTATTAGGATTTAGACAGTCAGGATTTACAGAATCAAAATTTAAAACTTCATTTTCGAATCTCAGCTGATCATGATCATTGAAATCTTCAAGTCCAGTAACCTTCTTATCATCAAAAGAGACATTGATAGATTCCATGACAATCCTTGTTCTTAAATTGTAGATACTGAAGGCTTTTGTGAAAGTGGATATCCAACAAAAATTCCTTCATCAGCTTTTAGATCAATTTTGGATAGTTGTTCGTGATGAGTCTTAAGAACAAAATACTTGCATCCAAATACATGATAATACTTCAGATTTGGCTTCTCTCATATGGTGTCTTTCTATGCTTGTTAATGAGTGTAGCATTCTGAGTAAAATAAGCAGTCTGCACAGCTTCAGCCCAAAAGTAGGTTGGTAACTTTGCTTCATCAAGCATAGTTCGTGCAGCTTCAATAAGAGTTATATTCTTTCTTTCAACAACTCCATTTTGCTGTGGAGTTCCAGGAGCAGAAACTTCCTGCTTTATTCCATGGTCTTTACAGAACTCTTCCATGATCAAATTCTTGAACTCAGTGCCATTATCACTTCTTATGATTTTCATAGAGTCTTTGACCAATTTATCCAGTTGCTTGACATGATCAATCAAGACAGATGCTGTTTCAATTTTTGTGTGCAAGAAATACACCAATGTGTATCTGGTGAACTCATCCACTATGACCATAGCATATTTCTTCTTTTCAATAGACATGACATTAACTGGACCAAATAGATCAACATGTAATAGGTGATAAGGCTCAAGAATTGATGATTCAGTCTTGCTCTTGAATGAAGATTTTCTTTGTTTTGCCTTCTGACATGAATCACAAAGGCCATCAGGAGCAAATACTGATTTTGGCAGTCCTCTCACAAGATCTTTCTTGACTAGTTCATTTATATTGTTAAAATTTAAATGAGAGAGTTTCTTTTTCCAATCCCAGCTTTCTTCAATTGATGCTCTACTTAACAGACAGATTGCAGAACCATCAGTACTTGTTGAAAGCTTGGCTTCATAAATGTTACCATGCCAGTATCCTTTCAGAATAACTTTTCCTGTAGATTTGCTTACAACTTCACAGTGTTCTTCAAAGAAATCCAAATGATAACCTCTGTCGCAGATTTGACTAACACTCAACAGATTGTATTTAAGTCCTGAGTCCAGAACTACTTTTTCAATGATGACATTCCCAAGATTGATATTGCCATATCCCAGAGTTTTTCCCATATTGCCATCTCCATAAGAAACACATGGGCCAGCTTTCTCCACAAAGTCTGTTAGAAGGGCTTTATTTCCAGTCATATATCCTGAACATCCACAGTCCAGAACTAGGATGTTCTTCCTGTTGCCCTGCAATCACAAAGACCACTAATGATTAGTTTTAAGGACCCAAACTTGCTTGGATCCTTTGGCCTTATTAAGTTTGTTAACATTTGCAGCGGATTTAGCATCAGAGTTTATGTTAACAGTTTTCTTATCAGAATTTGCAATATCAGACTTTGTATCATAACTTACACTAGAAGGAATAATGCTAACTTTCTTTAAAGAAGGTTTTATTTGATAATAATCATAGTACAGACTATGATATTCCTTACAAGTACAAATGGAATTCCATAAACTACCACAATGAAAACAAGGATTTTGTGGCTTATAATTGTTACTTTTGTTCAGACCTTCCTTTCCATTCCTATTTTTCCTAGGCGGCTTTACCTTTTTTACATTTTTAACTAGTTTTAGCTTATGCTTAAGCTGCTTCTTAGTCATTAAGCCTATGTTAACTTCAGTTGGCTTATCCTGTTTAGGTTTATCTGAAGTTAATTTCTCCTTAACTTCTGATTTTTCAATTTCAGACTTTGCAGTTACAAACTTAATAGGATTTACCTTTGGTTTTTGTTTAACAACTATAGGCTCAGTTTCTACAGTTCCCTTACTGTTCTTATCATCTTCATAACCTAAGCCCTCTTTCCAGTTTCCACTACTAAGAATATCCTGAGTTGCTTTACCAGAGTTAGTCCAAGTCCTGATAATCTCTCTTTCCTTTTCTAACTCAGTTTTTAGAGATTCATTCAATTTTAGCACTTCATCCCTAACATAAAAGGCATCATCTCTATCTTTCTGAGTTTGATGGAACATGACTAACTCATTTTCTAAATAATCATTCCTCTTTTATAAGCAAGATTTTCAGAAGTTAATCTTTCACATGTTAAAGTTTGATCTTCATAACTAATGAACATGGTTTTAAGATATCTTCTCAACTCAGTAATATCATCAGTATAAAAGGCATAAGTAGTTTGAGGTACCTTTAAGTCAGCAGTATCAGAACTGCTATCAACATTTGCTATCAAGGCATAGTTTTCCTCATCCTCAGAATCTGAAGCATCTGACCAGCTTTTCTTCTTTGTGACAAGAGCCTTGCCTTTATCACTTTTCCCTTTTCTGCAATCAGGAGATATGTGTCCTTTCTCACCACAGTTGTAGCATTTAACATTTGAGTAATCTCCTATATCAGACTTTCCTCCTTTGCCTTCAGATTTTCTGAAACCTTTCTTATCAGAACTTGCACCTTTCCTGGGAAACTTCTTTCCTCTCCTGAATTTCCTGTATGCAATCTTTGTGATTCCTTTCACCATAAGAGCACACAGCTTCATCATCTCTTCATCAGGGTCCATCTCAGGTATACTTTCCATTTCTGAGTCATCATCACTATCAGAACTTGATGACTCAGTATCAGACTTTGTGATGAGAGCTTTTCCCTTGCCTTTCTTTGAGGCAGCAACTTTGGGACTTTCCTCCTCAGCCACAAAAGCAACTGTCCTTGACTTTATTCCATTCCTCTTGCTTCTTTGTTCCATCTCAAGTTCATGAGTCTTGAACATCCCATAAATTTTATCAAAAGTTGTTTCATCAAGATTATAGTTGTCTCTTATTATTGTGACCTTCAAATCCCATCTTTCAGGAAGAGCTAACAGGTATTTAAGATTTGAATCTTCAATATCATACTCTTTGTCAACTAGTGACAAATCATTCAAGAGTTTGACAAATGTGTCATATAAATCAGTTAATGACTCATCGGGCTTTGAGTCAAAGTGCTCATACTCTTGAGTGAGTATAGTCTTCCTGTTCTTCTTAATTGAATCAGTTCCCTGACACCTTGTTTCCAAAGCATCCCATATCTCTTTTGCAGTCTTGCATTGAATTACCCTGTTTGACATGACATTATCAATGGCACTATGTAGCAAGTGTCTTACCTTTGCATCCTTTGCAATCGATGAGATATCTTCAGCAGTGTAATCACTTTTCTCCTTTGGTACAGACTTTGCTGGATGACCTGCAACTTCCACAGAGAGTTTGGTTGGCATATGTGGTCCTTCATTAATCCTGTCGAGATATTCTGGATCTGTAGCTTCCAGAAACATAGCCATCTTCACTCTTCATATGGAATACTCAGAAGGTTTCAACATGGGAACTCTTATAGTCTCATATCGACTATGGGTTATGGTTTTTGGAGGTTCTTCAGTTTTGGTGGGCTTGGTTGAAGTTTCTTCTTCAGACATGATTGTTTATGGATCTTTAACTGTTTGTGTGTTAACAGATAGCTCCGATACCACTTGTTAGGTCACACACACTGTAGAAGGGGGTTGAATACAGTGTTTATTACAATCAAATCGAATATAAGAATTCAAGTAACATAAAACAGATTTTATTCAACACAATAAACTCTGTTACAATATAGAACTGTCCTCTCTCAATGATGAACAAATTATCACGAGAGCTGCTAGGGTTACAATGAATAATAACTTCGATAATGATAACACTTATAGTGTAAACCCTATGCCTGTGTTTATATACTACACAGTTACAAGATAATATTCTAATTGATATGGAATATAATTATGCTTCCTAAAATATATCAACTAGTTATCTTTTCTTCCAAGTATTCTATTCTTCATAGAATTCCTTCTTCATGCATATTTCTTTCTGTCTTAGTCTCGATCTTCTTTCCTTTCAATCAGCCGCCTGCCATATCTAAAAGTCATCTTAAGTCCTGATATTATCTCCTGATAAATATCTTCTGATAACTTAAGTTCTGATAACTTAAGTTCTGATATCTTAAGTTCTGTCTTCAGTATAAATGCTGATTTCCAGTTAAGTACTGATTTGTCCTGTTAGTTAAGATCTGAAAACTAAACACAAATCATATTACACATGACATTATCAAATATATCTCATAGCCTAGCGCGCGGCCGTGACATTTACATAGAAACACCGCGCGCCCGGACTGTTTTAGCGCGCGGCCGCGCCGGTTTGGCAGAAACCAGCGTTTGCCCGTGCCGTCCCAGTGCGCGCCTGCGCCGTGTCCCGACTTTGGAAAAAAATAAAAGGTAGTTTAAGGGGGGGGGGGAAACGGGAATTTTGTCTCAAAATCAATTCCCAACCAAATTTTACTCCCCCATATCCCATAATTCCTTCTTCAAATCAAACCCATTACTCCCATTATTCCCATATTCAAATCCCACTTCTATTCCATATCTAATTCTCTTTTCACCACCTATATATACACACACCTCATACACAAATTTCTTCACCAATTCACAAACTCTCAAACACAAATTCTCTCTCAAACACAACTCCTATTCTCTCTAATCAATTTCCATGGCACCCAAGAGACAAAGAACTCAAGTCGATAGCAGCACCACCAATTCTTCAACTTCGAGTGGTGTGAGGCCCAGGTTTTCTACTCCCGAGGCTAAGGAGGAGTACACGAGGCTTCTCGCGAAGCCTATTGCTAAGGAGAGAGGTTTCCTGCCATCTGGGAATGATGGTAAGTTTTTGGAGATGATCTTGGAGATGGGCAGGGTTCCTTTTTGTGAGGCACTAGCTTTTGTGCCTATGAGTGTGGTTCGCGAGTTTTATGCGAATGTCAAGGCCGAGAAGAATGGCTTCACTATGGTGCGAGGGAGGACGGTGGAGTATAGTGCAGAAACTATCAGGACTGTGATTGAGCAGCCCGCGAGGAAGGTGGGGCGGGATACCTGGAATGATAAGACTTCAGAGGACTTTGATCTGGATCTTATTGTTGCTACTCTATGTTGGCCCGACACACATTGGAAGATCAAGAGGGGCACAGTCGCCGAGTATTCTACGTTCCCGGCGTACGGTATGAACAAGTTTTCCCGTGCATGGAACGCTTTTATATGTGTTAATATCATGCCATCTTCGCAAATGTATGAGGTTACTGTGGAGCGTGTATGTCTGCTATGGGGCATTCTGCAGGGTGATTATGTAGATTTAGGGATGGTGATATACTAGGGGATTCTGAGGTTCTTGAGGGGGAGCACTACGGGGTCTATTCCGTATGCATCAACGGTGACAAAGATGTGTGTGGCAGTTGGTGTGCATTGGCCCACACATGAGCAGTTACAGATTCTGAGTGCTCCGATCGATAACACTACTTTGGCTACGATGCAGGAATGAGATGGAGGCAAGCCCGGTCTGAAGGGGCTTGGGTATTCTTTTGACCACCAACCTGATGGGAGGCCAGCTGCTGGTCAAGAGAGCAGGACTTCATGGAGATCTCGGTTAGGAGATGAAGGAAGACCATCGCAGTAGCAGCAGAAGGCAGTAGGAGTGGACATGGGAGCTGGTTTGAGTTCGACGCAGTATAGGCGTCTTGTGAGGATGATGGATGCGATGCACGACATCTATAGTCGTTTTGCACAGGATCTCACCCAGACACTTGGGACTGCATATAAAGCCACCAGAGTTGACATTCAGTGGCCAGTTTTTGGTGAGGATTCTGTGTATCCGCCTCCTGATACACTTGACACTCCACCCCTTGAGGGTGAGGATTCTGATTCAGAGTAGGTATGCCTGATTCCTTACTATTACCTTCACTGAGGACAGTGAATATTTTAAGTTTGGGGTAGTAGTTGAAGGAATATGTTTGTGTGAGTTTCATATAGTTTGCATGTTCATGATAGTTTAATTCATATAGTTTGCATATTTTGCCATATAGTTTTTTTTATTTTGGTAGTTTTATAATAATTTGTTCATGTAGTTTCATGTATTTTCATTATAACATGATCCCTTAGATAATTTTTTCGATTGACTTGTGATATAGATGCTAGTGTAGTGATGTCGTATTTAGTGATGTTGAGTCTTATTGGATTGATTTGCATGCTAGAGACACTTGTATTTCACTAAGTCTTATAGGTTGCCAGAGTGATAAATCTTGATCATGGATTTTTTGATTTGTTGAGGTTTAATCGCTTGTTTATATTTAGAATTTAGGGTATTCTCTTAATAATAAAAAATATGGATATTTAAAAATTGGAGAAATTGGATTTTATTGCTATTTGTGTGGCTAGGTGTCAAATGGCTAGTAGCCGGCTCATATTTTTATGAGTAGTCTAGGGTTGGATGAGATGGAGCGAAACACACTCATTCAGATATTGTGAAAAAGAAAAAAAAGAAAAAAGAAAAAAAAAGAATAAGTGTTATGTAATTGATCACGAGTGGGCTCTTTATTACTCGAGTTATTAAGTTCTTAGGGGACTTTGTGCCTAGTAACCTAAGGCTTTTATGGTCTGGGATCCGCCAACCTAACGCTCGCTATATGGGTGCTATTGTATAAGTCTTTTGTGGACCTCACTCATTGCACGATCAAATAAGCATACTTGTGTTGTTTTGTTGTGAATAAAAGCATGAATCCGTATAAAACTCCAATATAAGAATTGAAATGTTATAAGTTATTTTGAGTCTAGCTTTTTATTTTATTTATAACCTTACGATTGCCTTGATGAGTAGCGAGTTCATGATTATTGATCTAGTTGCGATAATATATCTGTAAGCATCTTCACACACGCACGTCTCTAGTTTGTAAGTTGATTAGTATGATTTGATTGATCTTCATGCGAGTAACTTCATTTATTGTTATGTTGCTTGTTGGTTGTTTGAGTTATTCTATTGGGGATCGTTGTATTCATGCATTTTTGTTTCTCGTTCTTTGAGTCTGTTTATGCTTGAGGACAAGCATCGATTCAAGTTTGGGGGTATGTTGAGTGGCATTTATGACACTTTATTATGCTCTAATAAGCTTTATATTGGTGTATTTGTACTCAAGTTATTATGTGTTTTAATGTGTTTTCTAGTATTTTTGCATTTCAGGCACTATTCAGGTAATTAGGTGAATTAGCATTATTTTGGTGCTAATTTGGTGTCCAGGTGGTGTTGAAATAAAAGCTCGTGGAAAGCCAGCTCGAAGTAGCAAGATTTAAGAAGAAATCTGAGTTTTTCCTAGAAGGACGGCGCGCCAGCGCTGTCATAGCGCACGGCCGCGCCGGGGTTCCAGAAATGCAGCGCGCCCGCGCTGTGATAGTGCGCGCCCGCGTCGAGGCTGAATTTCAGAATCCTGTTTCCACTACAATTCTAAAAGGGAAGGCTTCCAGATTGTTGAGGGCTGCTTTTTATATTCATATTAGGTCGTTTTTAATAGATATGAAGTCAGAGACGAACCAGAGCGCAAGTAGAAGACGGCAAGAGACCTTTAGCACAATTCAACAAAGGCGAAGATGATCTAGTTTATTCTTACGAATCTTTATTTTAAGTTGTAATTTGGATGCTTGTTTCTTGTTTTGCTGAACCTATACTCTTGTTTGTACTTGGTTTTATTTATTCGTATAAAGACTACATTTGCTATATCATGTTTTCATCGGAACCCATGTTGATGATGAGTCCGATTATGGGCTAATCGTTATCGTGGGGTTCTAGCAGATTTATTTATGGATTTCTTTAGTTAAATTATTTGATGCCTTAGTATGTGGTGATTGTATGATATCCTAGTATTGGTTGTGCGTATTCATCTTATGAGCGTCGCAAACTTATAAGATAGTGTGTTAATTCTTAATAAAGCGAAAGTGAATTTAAGGATTTAAAACTTGCCATGCTAGTATAGGTTCATGTATTATTATGCATGATTCGTAGGTAATTTTAACCATCTTACTTGCCTTATGTAATTAAGATAGATAACTTGTGCTTAAACCGTTATGTTGTCAAGTTCTATAGACATATAGGGTCTCAATATAATTGGTTTCTATTCAGCTTCTATCTCTTTTGTGGATGTCTGGTAGAATGGTACTTGTGCAACGAAAGTTGGCGTTTATTAGTTTCGTGTTATCTGATTAGTGTCATCACCATTGCATGTTAAGGTTAAGAATAATAAAGCTATTGAATGAAGTATTTAATGAAGTTAGAATCCCATGTTTGTCATATATCAATTCGGTCAATCGTATTCTCGTAGTTATAATTGTTAGCGTAATTCTTAGTTATAAAAAATCTCAACTTGTTATAGTGTTACCATTGGATAATAACCATAAATTGTTATTTAGGTGCATAAATTAAATAGTTAACCAATACAGTCTCAGTGGGAAAGAACTAGAAAAGATTCTATACTACTTGCGAACTCATATACTTGCGTGTATTATTAGCGCGTGTTTAGCGATTAACACACAACTAAGCATGAATGACACTTAATCACATTTTTGAATATACATGCACAAATACGAATAAAAACCTCAATATATAATTATGCTATCAAATGAATAAACTCATTTAACATCTTGTCATACCTTAATCTAGTAAAATAAGTCATTATCCATTGCATGCAAAGTAAATTTCAAGCATAAGACTTCACAAACTTGAGCACATAGCCACAAAATCATTTATACTCAAAGATGTTCTACTAACACTTTTAGTTTACATCCTAAAACTAACATGCAAGCATTTATATGATAATATATCAACTAAAACATGGCATGCAAGAGTTTTAAGCTAACATGAAAGACTAAAACTATAGAGATCATTGGCATGCAAGAGCTTAAACCAAGATATATGCTCTGAAAATATGATTTTTACACTAAAACTTTTGAATGCAAACAAGGCCACTAAAATTGGTTCCATTCGGCTCCTTAAAAATCTATTACCTAATGGTGAGGAGGGAAATGGTGGGAGTATAATCACTTCACCAACCATAACCTTCTCCAAAAATTGTATAACTCATGGTTTGGACCTTAAATTCATAAGAACTAAGGTCATTCACTTGAGTTTTGGAATCATCTTAAACATGCAACACTTAAACACTCAAACTTTCATGTAAAATATATATGAATGGGTTGGAAAAGGATTAGAGAGTTGGATTACATAAGAATCTTGAGGAATTGAATGAAAAATGGAGGGGATGGTGGGTGTGTGTGTGTTCGGCCGAGAGGGAGAGAAGAGAAGGGAGGGAGAGAAAAGAAAGAGAGTTGGTTGAGTGGAATGATCACAAATGATTTCATTTGACAACTTAGTAAGTTTTATGTGCTAATTTAGGTAGTGGGGTTGGAAAGTACTAGGTTACCCTTCCACTATACTAACCAAACTATGCATGCAAGGCTAGTCTAGTAATTTGGCTAGTAGAAAAGATGTTAATGGGGTTGGAAATAACATCAGTATCCCTCTCTCAGTTTAGATGATCAAATGCATGCATGGGCAATTTAGTAATCCACAAATATTTATTCACATTTCCAAATATCATTTAAAAGAATGCTTTTTATAAATAAGAATATAATTTCATAAATCACAAAAATTATACCATAAAATAGTTTGGAATTTTAGATTTTAATGAGGACACTTTTATAAATTTAAAATTAAAATATTTTGAAAACTAATTTTCATCATAAACCATTATCTTCAAAATTCACACAAAAATTTTAAAATAAAACACCTTGCATATCGATTTATACTATTATGTTATACTAGTCATATAAACACATAATCGACACATATTCACACAAAAATTTAATAAATTACTATCAAATATTCATATAAAACTTAGTTACAAATAATCAAATACCATTTAAAAGAATGACTTTTATAATCCACAAATTTTTAATCACATTTCTAAATATCATTTAAAAGAATGACTTTTATAAATCAAAATATAATTCCATAAATTACAAGAATTATACCATAAAATAGCTTAAAATTTTAGAAATTTTATGAGATCCCATTTATAATTTTCAAAGAAAATATATTTTTGGAATTAATTATCATTAACAACTAATATCTTTAAAATTTCACACAAAATTTCAGATTAAATACTTCGCTTATCGATTTATAATGTTCTTCTATACTTGGTCACATAAACATTTAATGGACATATATTAATGCAAGTCTTTAATATTTTACAATCAAATATTTAAATACAACTCAATTACGAGTAATAAAATACCGGTCGTAATATCCTCTCCCCCTTAAAGGATTCTGTCCTCAGAATCTAGGAGAACAAGTGAAGATATTGCACTCTCATATCACACTCTAACTCCCACATTGACTCTTCAACCTTGGGATTCCACCAAAGTAATTTTACTAATCTCAATGATTTATTCCTAATACTCTTCTCTTGCTAGTCGATTATCTTGCCAGATTGCTCTACATATGACAAATCTGCCTGAATTTGTGACGCCCTCCAAACCCGTGTCAGAAATTTGGGGTTTACAACACACACATACACAATATATAAACCTGCTTATGACAATATTAATAATAATATGCAGTGACCCTACTTACCTTCATCCACGGATCGCAACAGGTTAAAGTATGCACACAAGCCGCAACCACACTTATATTACAAGCATACCAAAACCTATATATTTCAACTTACATCTGAATAATAAACATTCTTATAAACTTTCAAACTTAAACTATTACAAAAGTCTTCAGCTAGCTTATTTTATCTAAGCCTGGAATCCTAGCTCACACACTTGAATGGGGACTCTCGCTACCAGCGGGTTCCTTCTTAACTAGAAAAGAACATAGACAGAATCGCACAAATGAGCTAACTAGCTCAGCAAGTCACAGTGACAATACTGAGATTAAACAATGATCAAATGAAATGATTTAGGTTAACAAGTTTCTTTATCAACAATGATTAGAATTGGATATTCAATTTTTATTTTAAAAACCAAGGTTAGGTTGTTGATCAGTCATGCACTAACCCCGAGAAAGGCACACAACTCTGCTCCATATACTGGATCCAAGGCACACATTGGCCTAATACAACCATGAATCTGGTCTGACCACGAATCTGGTCTAACCACGAATCTGGTCTACAATAATAAAACAATCCAATTCTATTACCATAACAGAATAAATAATGTAAAACTATAAATATAATCATAAATAATATTGGTCTTCAAGCATAAGGTGATTTGCAATCATTACAAGGGTACAACAGGTTAAGTACAAAGATTGGCTATCAGCTGGTAAAAGAATTAAATAATAGAGAAATCAAGGTCTCGTGTTTATCAGGATTAATCTTCTGATGTATAAGGTATGAAGGTTTGTATGTTAATCAGTTTTGGTTCAGTGATCGGTATATAGTTTGTATGTATTTTTGGAGTAGTATCATATATCTGTAGTTTGTATCTGGGTATTCAACAATCAATGATTTACAAAGAATAAGGGTTACAACTCAAAGATCAATAACTGGAATCAGGGTTTAGGGTTAAATGCTTCAAAGCACTTGCAATATAAACATAACCAATCAATTAATTACAACATACCTTGAGAAGGTTCATAACACTTGCCTTATTTCGACTTGCTAATGCTTCACTTGCTCTTGTTCACCATCTCCTAATCACTAACCATCTGTTTCCCCTTTTTATGCTTCGCTTCCTTTATTCAGACATCACAAGTATCTATTAATACTCTTTCTCACTTTATTATATTCATTATTAGCTTCTATCTACCCTTCGTTTCACCCAAATCCGACTTACGGATTGAAAGTTATGATTAAAACAGTTAAACAATACATATATAAGCATATTGTACACCAATCAGGTCACATATAGCACATAGCCCGTAAGATATTCGATAAAAATAACTTTTTAAAGAAGATTCGGGGTTAAAATGATTTTTCAGATATTTAATACGAATTTTTAAACATTTTTCGGAATTAAAGCGGGTCGCTGAATCATTTATAAACAATTAACAAGATTCGAATACCCGATTCTGACTTTAAAATCATTTTATAATAATTATCGAGCCTTGAAAATAATTTAAAATAATATTTTAAAACTCGAAACTATTTTTCGAAATTTGTAAATCAAAAGAAATAATTAAATCTAATTAAATAATAAATTAAAATTAATTAATAACTAATTAAATCAATTAATCAATTAATATTCGAATTAATTTACCAATTAACTCTTTAATTATTAACTAAAATTAGTTAATTAAATAATTCATATTTATTTTTAAATTAAAAATAATTTTTGGAATTAAAATAATGATTTTTGGAATTTTTAATAATTAAAAACAAATTTCTGAAATTAAATTAAATTGAAAAATATGATTTTTATAAAATTTTAAAACAGGAATCCTATTTTTGCAAATTTCAGAAACTACAGGGACCTAACTGCATCGTTTTCAAAACCGCAGGTACCAAGCTGAAATTTTTACAACTCCTCGCCAGAAAACGCCCTATATCGCCGGAGAACACTTTCCAGGAATCCTCACACTACCATCTCCTCCAGATCACATCTCTAGAACACCATGAATCTATTTATGCAATCAAATGGAATTGATGACCTGAATTGACCGGAAAAGCTCGTAGAAAACTCGTCGGATGGCGAGTTCTTCTCTGCTTCGGTCAGGCCAACTCCGGTATCGTCTGTAGACGAGACCACCACCAATCGATTCCTCTTTTCAAGCTCTACACATTCATATCAACCAATCAATCTAATAACCTCTAGATCAAAAACCCTCAAATTCAATTGAAAACATTCATAGGGGTTATAAACCCTAATTTCATAATTCGAAGATTAAACATAATTTTGAACATGTTATTGAACTCCAAATGACTATTATGACATACCGAAATGATCAGGATCAAATTATCTACAACATACAAGCATCAAATCACACAAACAACATCAAAATAAAAAATTCAGAATTAAATCCAAAATAATTTGAATTTAAATAAATTTATAAAAAAATACTGGTTGATGCTGCAGTTATAAAGGTTACAGAATCTGGTAGTACTCTCCAAGACCTTCGTTTTGGTAACTTGAACTCCAAAATCGAATATCGATAACGCCTTGAAATTTGGGTTTCATTACGAAGAACACTATGAATTTAGGGTTTTTCTCTGAAAACTTATATATTTTACTGTTTGCAAATGATTATCTGTACAAAATAAATTACGGTAAGGGCTATTTATATTTACGAAATATTGGTACCCCTTTGGATCATACCGGATATAAAATATAATTTTTAATTGATAAAACAGATCCAATTCGGTACCGGTTTTAGGATAATTATCCAAAACTAAGCATTTTGTAAATACAGACTCGGTCTCAGCGCTGTAATTACATGAATTACGAGAAGATAATATAATAGTTTAATAAAAATATCCCGTTTCTCGAAAGTACGATTTTTATCGGTTTACCGAAGCAAATATTATATCGAAAATTTTGCGCCGGGACCCGTCGGATATTTTTTTTGACAATCTTGGGCTGCAATTAACCTTTTCTGAATAACTTCAACAACTTCTTTTGTTTGTTGCACCAATTCGGGTCCAAGTATCTTGCGTTCTTCTACTTCATCCCAATATACCGGTGATCGACATTTATGTCCATAAAGGGCTTCGTAGGGTGGCATCCCAATACTGGCATGGTAACTGTAGTTGTAAGCAAATTCTAGTAAGGGTAAATGCTCGTCCCAACTTCCTTTGAAATCAATAGCACAAACACGTAACATGTCTTCGATTGTCTGAATCATTCTTTCGCTTTGGCCATCGGTTTGTGGATGGTAAGTTGTACTCATATTTAATCTGGTTCCCAAACATTCTTGAAAACTTCTCTAAAATCTCGAATTAAATCTTGGATCTCGATCGGATATGATAGACACAAGAAGTCCATGACGAACTACTATCTCTTTTAGATACATGTGAACCAACTTTTCCAATGAAAACCTTTCATTAATAGGTAGAAAATGAGCTGATTTGGTAAGTCTGTCCACTATAACCCAAATGGCATCGTGGTTCGCTTTCGTCCTTGGTAACCCAACTATAAAATCCATGGAAATATGTTCCCACTTCCATTTCCGGAATCTCTAATGGTTGCAACAATTCACTTGGTCTTTGGTGCTCTGCCTTGACCTTCTGACACGTATAACATTTGCTAACCCATTCCACAATCTTTCTCTTCATGTCTGGCCACCAATAATTTTCCTTTAAATCTTTGTACATCTTGGTACTCTCTGGATGGATTGAATACCTGGAATTGTGAGCTTCTTATAGAATTTCATTCTTCAACTCTGTCGCTGGTGGAATCCAAATTCTGGAAGAAAATCTGAGAATACCTTGATCATCCTTTTGAATGCACAACTCCTCTCCTACCAAACGATTAATGTCCTGATCCATTACTTCCTCTTGACACTTCTTTATTTTCTCTAACAACTCTGGCTGAAAAGTCATACTATACATCTTTGCTTCATTAGGCTTGCAAACTCTGATCTCCAATTCCAATTTCTAAAATTCCTTATATAACTCTGTTAGATATATTTGATAATGTCATGAATAATGTGATTTATGTTTAGTTTTCAGATATTACTTAAACAGGATAAATCAGTACTTAACTTAAATCAGTACTTATACTGAAGTCAGAACTTAAGTCATCAGTACTTAAGGTTCAGGAGATATCTATCAGAAGATAATATCAGGACTTAAAGGAAACGTTCAGATAAGGAAGGCAGCTGATTTACAGGAAGAGAAGATTGAAACAAACATAAGAAGAGATATGCATGAATAAGGAATTCTATGAAGAATAGAATACTTGGAAGAAAAGATATCTGATTGATATATTTTAGGAAGCAGAATTATATTCCATATCAATTAGCGATTATCTTGTAACTGTGTAGTATATAAACACAGACATAGGGTTTACACTATAAGTGTTATCATTATCGAGAAGATTATTCATTGTAACCCTAGCAGCTCTTGTGATATTTGTTCATCACTGTGAGAGGACAGTTCCATACTGTAACAAAGTTTATTGTTTTGAATAAAGTTTGTTTTCTGTTACTTGAGTTATTAAAGTTCGATTTGATTGTGCTATACACTGTATTCACCCCCCTCTACAGTGTGTGTGACCTAACAAGTGGTATCAGAGCCTATTTGTTAACACACAAACAGTTTAAGATCCAAAAACAATCTTGTCCGAAGTAGAAACTCCAACTAAGCCCACCAAAACTGAAGAACCTCCAAAGACACAAATTCAAAGCCGATATGAGACTATTAGAGTTCCCATATTGAGACCATCTGAATATCCCATATGGAAGGTGAGGATGACCATGTTTCTGGAAGCTACAGATCCATAATATCTTGATAGAATCAAGGAAGGGCCTCACAAACTAACCAAGCTCGCTGTTGCAGTTGCAGGTGAAGCAGCAAAGTCAGTACCAAAGGAAAAGAGTGACTACACTGCTGAAGATATCACATCAATTGCTAAGGATGCTAAGGTACGACACTTACTGTATAGTGCCATTGATAATGTAATGTCAAACAGGGTAATAAACTGCAAGACTGCAAAGGAGATATGGGATGCCTTGGAAACAAGATGTCAGGGAACTGATACGATTAAGAAGAACAGGAAGACAATACTCACTCAAGAGTATGAACACTTTAACTCAAAGGCTAATGAGTCATTGACTGATTTATATGATAGATTTGTCAAACTCTTGAATGATTTGTCACTGGTTGATAAGGAGTATGATCTTGAAGATTTAAACCTTAAATTCCTGTTGGCTCTTCCTGAAAGCTGGGATTTGAAGGCAACAACAATAAGAGACAACTATAATCTTGATGAAACAACTCTTGATGAAATTTATGGGATGCTCAAGACTCATGAACTTGAGATGGAACAAAGAAGCAAGAGGAAAGGAGGAAAGTCAAGGACAGTTGCTCTCAAGGCTGAAGAAGAATCCCCCAAGGCAGCTACCTCAATGAAAGAGAGATTATCAGGACTTGGACTAACTCTGGCAGAACAACTCAGAATTTGTTAACTAGTGAAAACTGGAAAGAGGGCTTAGGTTATGGAGATGATAAGAATGATAAAGGAACTGTAGATATTAGGCCTATAGTTGTTAAACAAAAGCCCAAGTTAAAACCTGTTAAGTTTGTAGCTATAAAATCTAATACTAAAAAATCAGAAGTTAAAAAGGAATTAACTTCTAACAAACTAAAACAGGAAAAGACAACTGAAGTAAACGTAGGCTTAATGACAAAGAAGCAGCTTAAGCATAAGCTGAAAGATGTTAAGAATGCAAACAAGGTAAAATCACCTAGGAAAAATAGGAATAGAAAAGAAGGTGTGAATAAAAGCAATGATTATAAGTCTATTCATGATGCTCCTATAAAAACATGTCATAACTGTGGAAGTTCTAACCATCTGGCTTCTTTTTGCAGGAAGAATAAGAATATAAACTCCTTATCCTCAAAGTCAGGAGTTAAGAGTCAGTCTGTTAGATATAAGCCACAAAATCCTTGTTTTCATTGTGGTAGTTTATGGCATTCCATTTATACTTGTAAGGAATATCATAGTCTGTAGTATGATTATTATCAAATAAAACCTTCTTTGAAGAAAGTTAGCATTGTTCCTTCTAGTGTAAGTTCTGATTCAAAGTCTGATAGTGTAAATTCTGATAAGAAAAATGTTAACATAAACTCTGATGCTAAATCCGCTGCAAATGTTAACAAACTTAATAAGGCCAAAGGATCCAAGCAAGTCTAGGTCCTTAAAACTAATCATTAGTGGTCTTTGTGATTGCAGGGCAACAGGAAAAACATCCTAGTTCTGGACAGTGGATGTTCAAGATATATGACTGGAAATAAAGCCCTGCTATCAGACTTTGTGGAGAAGGCTGGCCCAAGTGTTTCTTATGGAGATGGTAACATTGGAAAAACATTAGGATATGGCAATATCAATCTCGGGAATGTCATCATTAAAGAAGTAGCTCTGGTCTCAGGACTTAAACACAATCTGCTGAGTGTTAGTCAAATCTGTGACAGAGGTTATCATGTGGATTTCTTTGAAGAACACTGTGAAGTTGTAAGTAAATCTACAGGCAAAGTTGTTCTGAAAGGATACAGGCGTGGTAACATCTATGAAGCCAAGCTTTTAACAAGTACTGATAGTTCTGCAATCTGTCTGATGAGTAGAGCATCAATTGAAGAAAGCTGGAATTGGCACAAGAAACTCTCTCATTTAAATTTTAACAATATAAATGAACTAGTCAAGAAAGATCTTGTGAGAGGACTGCCAAAGTCAGTATTTGCTCCTGATGGCCTTTGTGATTCTTGTCAAAAGGCTAAACAAAGGAAATCCTCATTCAAGAGCAAGACTGAATCATCAATTATTGAGCCTTATCACCTACTGCATGTTGATCTATTTGGTCCAGTAAATGTCATGTCTATTGCAAAGAAGAAATATGCTATGGTCATAGTGGATGAGTTCACCAGATACACATGGGTGTATTTCTTGCACACAAAAAGTGAAACTGCATCTATCTTGATTGATCATGTCAGGCAACTGGATAAGTTGGTCAAAGATTCCGTGAAGATAATAAGAAGTGATAATGGTACTGAGTTCAAGAATTTGATAATGGAAGAGTTCTGTAAAAACCATGGAATCAAGTAGGAATTTTCTGCTCCTGGAACTCCACAGTAAAATGGAGTTGTTGAAAGAAAGAATAGAACTCTCATTGAAGCTGCACGTACAATGTTTGATAAAGCAAAACTTCCAACCTATTTATGGGCTAAAGCTGTGCAGACTGCTTATTTTACTCAGAATGCAACACTAATTAACAAGCATGGAAAGACACCATATGAGATGGTGAAGAAAAAGAAGCCAAATCTGAAGTATTTTCACGTATTTGGATGCAAGTGTTTTGTTCTTAAGACTCATCCTGAACAGCTATCCAAATTTGATCTAAAAGCTGATGAAGGAATCTTTGTTGGATATCCACTTTCCACAAAAGCCTTCAGAGTCTATAACTTGAGAACAAGAGTGGTCATGGAATCTATCAATGTCTCTTTTGATGATAAGAAGATTACTGGACTTGAAGATTTTATTGATCATGATTAGCTGAGATTTGAAAATGAAAGCTTAAATTCTGATACTGAAAATCCTGACAGTCTAAATCCTGATACTGCAAACTCTGATGGATTAAACTCTGATGTTATTGAAACTGTGGTGACTACGCCAAAGGAAGATGCACCTATGCAGGGGGAGCATACTCAAGATTCAACCACATCTCAAGAAGCATCAGAACATACATCTGGCTCTTCAAGTTCTGATTCATCAAGTTCTGATAAGCCAAGTTCTGATAATTCTGAAAACTAAAATTCTGAAGAATCTAACTCAGAGAGCATAGTTTCAGGGGGAGCATCAGAAAATGTTGATGAAGATAGCATGGATCATGGGGGAGCATCCAGTTCTAGAGAAAACCTTCCATATTCAAGGAAGTGGACTAAATCACATACACCTAGCTTAATAATTAGAAAATCCTGATGCAGGTGTCAGAACTAGAACAACTACTTCAAGTGAATGTCTTTACAATTCTTTTCTTTCTCAGACTGAACCAAACAAAGTGGAAGAAGCTCTTCAAGATGCTGATTGGGTGCAAGCAATGCAGGAAGAGTTAAATGAATTTGAAAGAAACAAAGTCTGGACCCTAGTGCCAAGACCAAAGAACAGATATGTTGTTGGTACAAAGTGGGTATTCAGAAATAAAACTGATAGTGATGGCATAATTACAAGGAATAAGGCAAGGTTGGTTGCAAAAGGATATTCTCAATAGGAGGGAATTGATTACGATGAAACATTTACGCCAGTTGCTAGATTGGAAGCCATAAGGATATTTTTGGCTTATGCTGCTCACAAAAAGTTTACTGTCTTTCAAATGGATGTGAAAAGTGCTTTTCTCAATGGAGAATTGGAGGAGGAAGTATATGTTGAACAACCTCCAGGCTTTGTAGATCCCAAATATCCTAATCATGTCTACATGCTTGATAAAGCACTCTATTGCCTTAAGCAAGCTCCAAGAGCATGGTATGAGACTTTAGCTCAGTTTCTTCTGGAAAGTGGATTTAACAGAGGAACAATAGACAAAACACTATTCTACCTCAACCATGGAAAGGACTTACTTCTGGTTCAGATATATGTTGATGATATCATCTTTGGTTCTACAAATGACAGACTTTGTAAGAAGTTTGCCAAACTGATGCTGTCAAGATATCAAATGAGTATGATGGGGGAACTTAGTTATTTTCTGGGCCTTCAAGTCAAGCAGAATGCAGAAGGCACTTTTATTTGTCAAACCAAGTACACCAGAAATTTGCTGAAGAAATTTGGAATGCAAGATTGTTCAAGTGCATCCACTCCCATGGCCACTGCAACAAGATTGGATAAGGATACTGGTAAATCAGTAGATATTACTGATTACAGAGGTATGATTGGCTCTCTACTCTATCTAACTGCTAGTAGACCTGATATCATGTATGCTACCTGTCTTTGTGCAAGATTTCAAGTAGATCCAAGAGAACCTCACTTAACAGCTGTGAAAAGAATTTTCAAGTATCTTAAGGGAATAGCTGATCTGGGATTGTGGTATTCCAGAGAATTAGATTTTAAACTAATAGGTTACTCAGCTGCAGATTTTGTAGGTTGCAAAATTGATAGGAAAAGTACAAGTGAAAGCTGCCAATTTCTTGGAGGCAGATTGGTTTCTTGGTTTAGCAAGAAACAAAAGTCAATTTCCACATCAACTGTAGAAGCAGAGTACATTGCTGCAGGAAGCTGTTGTGCACAAATTCTTTGGATGAAGAATCAGTTACTGGATTATGAGTTAACATATTTTAAAATCCCTATATACTGTGATAATCAAAGTACTATTGCTATGACAGGTAATCCAGTTCAACACTCAATGACAAAGCACATCAGCATTAGGTACCACTTCATAAGGGAACATGTGGATGAAGGTATAATGGAATTGCATTTTGTTCCAACAGATCAACAACTAGCAGATATCTTCACAAAACCACTGTGTGAAGCTACTTTTACAAGATTGGTAAATGAACTTGGAATAGTTTCAGGTTCTTTCTCTAAATATGCTTAGTTTTTGTTCTGATGCATCAGACTCTATGATTAGTATTTACAGAAATTACTCTCTTTGTGTATTCTGTGCTTAATTGAAAATTGCTTCAGTACTGATTGTTGTCTGATGTGTATTTCTAAACTCTGATAGTGATTTGACTGTTTATGTGACTATTCAATCCTATGAAGATAACTGTGCTTGATGCTGACCTAGTAGTCTTCAATATACTAGAAATCCCATGTTAGAAGTAATTTTTTATGTGGAAATCTATTGACACAAGCAAACTCTAATTTTGAACTTAGTTCAGTTTACTTTGTCTATCTTATTACTAAGTCAAAAACTAGAATCATGCTTCTCATCTGTTAAGATCCGATATCAGTAAATCTGATGAATGTACTAAGTGCTGATACACCTCACTCATCAAAAGAAAAAGTAAAAGAAAAAGAAATAAAAATCAGGTACTCCTTTGAGGTCTAGAGTAAAAATGTGGAAGGGACGACCCAAGTGCATTGCTGGTATTAAGTAATATGCATCAGAAAAGTAAATAATTTTTTTTCTTGGTGACTTTTCACACTCTATGATTACTGGAGAAATACTCTATTAATAGCATATATTCTGATAAGCAGTCGTGACTCACTTACACTGAGAAGCCACTGTAAAATGGAATTTCAAAAGAAGCATAAAATACGCACAAAACAGTTGAGGTGGACTCATGCATGAACTCATTCAATAGTAGGCTTCAGAATAATGACAGATTTTAAGTAAAGTTTTAGTTATGCCTTATTTCTAAGATGTACTGAAGTGACTCAGTCCTTACTCTTTGTCTGATATTTAGCTTAATGCACACACTAACGGTCCATATGAATGATGAAAATTACTGTGGTGATTAATGTTGTTTTAAATGAACAATTCATGTGTCAGATTGCATAAATTCTGAGGACAAGTCCTGATGGAAGTTCTGATAAATAAATCCTGAATAACCGAAATCAGAATTTGTGTGCAGAATCATAAAGATAGGCATTCATTTTTCGAGTTAAGAAATCATGTTCTGATGACTGTTAAGTTCTGATATAAGTCTAAGTTCTGATATTAAATTCTGATCCTTTACTTGACTTATTTGTGGCTAAAATCTGAAATAGTCTCATTTTCAATCAGAATATGTTTGGGTGGAATATTAACAGTCAATCTAATTAGGGTTAGTAGAACACGTACATGCACAATAATTTTTTTTACTTGTTTGTTGTGCGCATTAAATCCTGTTTTACTTTTCCAATGAATGTTTTTCTTCTTCCCAGTCTAGGGAGACGAGGTAGAATTATTTCTACCTGTCAGCATTAAATTTCCTTGCATCTCCTGGCATTCTCTTGCCTATATAAACCAACACCTCAAAATTGCTAAACGATCCTTTAATGACTTGGTAAATGCTGAACTTAAGAAAACGGTGGTTAGACCTTTACAGATTCCTCAGTCTGTAAAACAGGTCCTGGTAAATGCTGATCCTCAAACCTATAGATCTATTTATCCTGATGTTCAATCTACCACCACATCTGAAACACCACACCGACCATCAGAACAAACCATTGATACATCTATACCTCAACCCTCCCTCAGAACATATCTTAAAACATATCTTACACCTTCACGGACAGCTCACCCTTCATCCTCAGCACCTACAGTGAAGCCTTTATCTTCCAAGCCCAAGAGGACAAAGACTGTTCCTCAGACATCATAGAAGAGAAGGAGGATTGTTCTGAGAGATGAGTCTAATAGTGAGGAACAGGTTTCTGCATCAGAACCTGTTGTTACAGAAGCTGAGAAGGTTCCTTCTCAGTAGGATTCTGGAATTGGGGGATCTAAGCTTCTCAAAAGGCTTAGAAGAATGACTTCTGCTGAACCTCCCAAGGAATCCCCGCCTTCAAAGAGATACAAGAAACAGAGAGCTAAAAGGCCAGCTTCAGATGATGAGAAAGTAGCAGCTAAGGAAGGAGATCAGGAATCTCTGATCTCAAAAGAACCAGAATTTGCTGAAGCTACTGCATCACCTTCTCCACTGTCCCAAACTCAGGAAGCTGCTACAGACAAGGCAAACACACCATCTGTGTCTCCTGTACATGAAACTGTATCTCTTGTAGACCCAGGCACAAGTGCTGAAATTGATATTCAAAACCTGGTTGTGCCTGAGGTTCTCTACTTAGAAGCTCCAACAACAATTAATCCATCAACAACACCTGTTACTGATGCTACTCAAACTCCAGAATTGTCTACTACACCTTCTCTGCATCTAGATGTTGATCAGAATATAGGTGAGCATCAGGATATGGCTGTTGATCAGAACTTGGAAACAGATCAGCACTTAGAGGATGATGCTGAAGCCTCGATTGCTTCTCATACTGTTATTTTATCAGCAGATGCTGATTCTGTAAGTTCTGATGCTGCAAATGCTGATGATACTGGTGATGCTGCTCCAAATGCAGATGCTGATAAAGCTGGTCCTTCAGGACATGCACCTCCACAAACTGTTTCTAAATCTGAACTAGTCAAGAAGTTTGTACGAGGAGAAGCACCAGTACCTTGGAGTGAAACTCCTAGAGGACAGGAGTGGACTAAGGAATGGAACTCAGTTACCTTTGTTCCATCTGAAAAGATTCTTGCTGAGCACTTGGAAAAAGCTGATCAGATGTTAATTAATGATGACTTTAAGACACAGCTTCGAGTCACTGCATTGAGTACTAGACATCTTCAAGGTCTTCATTCAAAAACTCATGCAGGGTTACATAAAATTTAGGAAGAATTGCTCAAGCAAGAAACAGTTAAGAAACTTGAAAATAAAAGTTTCTTTTGACCTACCTTTGACAGAGTTGCTTACATTGAGAAGACCCAAGAGAAGCAACAGTCTCAGATTGATGATATTTTGAATAATCAAGCTTCTCAGCAATCTCAACTCGATGAAATCCAAGCCTCAATGGAATTGCTTATCTCTCTTCTCTTACCTGCTGATGCCAAAAAGGGGGAGAAAGTAATTAAGTCCAAATGCAAAACTGATCAGACACTGAAGGGGAAGGATGATGAAAAAGATGACCAGGGAAACTCTGGAGTGGGTGGAGGTCATGGTCAAGGTAGAAGTTTCTCATCAAGAAGAGCTGAAATTACAAGTCACGGGACAAGTTCTGATGCTGAAAAAAGAATTACTTCTGCTACTGGTAAAAGGATAAGTTCTGATGAACTTTTGGATCTTGATGAAGAATTATCAAGACAGTTATTTCTAAAGGAGAATCCAGGAATGGACTTGGAAAGTCTGATGGAAGAAAAAGCTAGACTTAAGTCAGAAAAAGTCAAATTTAAATCTGTAGCTTTTGTTGGTAAAAAGAAACTTCCAAAAGTCAAAGGCATTGTGATAAAAGAAAGAACAAATCCTGAAGCAACCAAGGCTAAATCACAATTGTAGATAGATCCAAGGTCTAAGGGCAAAGAGAAAATTGGTGAACCTATCAAGGTTTATGTGCCTCCTGTGGATGAAGAAATTTCTGTTGAAGATGCTGATCTTGCTCTGACTTCAAGAAAAATTTCTAAGACAACCTCTAACATGGCTCAAGTTGTTCAGAGTAAAGATAGAGTTAGTTCTGATATCTCAAAGAAGCAAGTAACCTCTGACATAGCTCAAGTTAACTTGATATCAGAAGATAAATTAAAGGAAACCTCTGACATTGCTCATGTTAAACCTTCAAAGATACTCCTACCAGGATTCACCAAAGCCAAATAGACTCAACCTTTGAAGACTGCTGCAAGTGGTTTTGAAGCAAGAGTGGTTACTGGAAAGGAAGCAAGAGATAAAACTGGACTGGGAAGTGCTGATGAAAGAAGAATACAGAACACAACCAATGATCCAACTTCCTTAAGTGAACCAGGTATTGGAGTAACTCCTGAAAGATTGAATCAACTAGAATCTGTACAGATGGTTTACCATACCTACTTGAAAGAACACATTTTATTGTACTTCATGACAGATGGTAGGGTTTATCATATAAGGGAAAATGCCATTCTACTGAAGTATTTTGAAGAATTGGAACATGTATTATTCTTACTTCAAGTGAATGACAAAATAACAGAAAGTGCTGCAAACTATTTGAAGAGTCAAATTCAGAGACAGAAAAGGCTTTATTCTGTTAAATCTGACAGCACATATCTTCCAAAGTACAGAGATCACAAGGGTGATATTGTTGAGATGAAGCCTAACTCTGCTAAGATTATAACTACCTTTCTGGGTTACAAGGCTGTGGAATTCAATCTTGAGTCTGACAAGGCGTATTTGATTAGACTGGATCAGGACATAAAGAAAGCTAAAATTAATGATCTCAGGGCTGCAATCTTTCAAACTGGTGAAGATTCTGCAGAACTTAAAGATGCTAAAAGGAGGATGATTGATGAACTCAGATATGCTGAGAGATGTTTGTTAAAGAACTATCTCAGAACAACTCCTGACATCAGAGAGATCAGAAGATGAAGCCAAGTCAAGATCTACAACTGCTCAAATTCTGATATGAATACAGACTGAAGTTGTTATCAGAAGTTAAAGTTGGTAAAGCTTTAAGGACTGTAAGTTGTAGTTATCTAGTCAAATTCTCATGCATTTGTATCTAATGTTTTTGACATCATCAAATATCTGTTAACTTGTATATTATGCTAATTTACAAGTTGGGGGAGATTGTTAAATATATTTGATAATGTCATGACTAATGTGATTTAAGTTTAGTTTTCAGATTTTACTTAAACAGGACAAATCAGTACTTAACTGAAATCAATACTTATACTGAAGTTAGAACTTAAGTCATCAGTACTTAAGGTTCAGGAGATATCTATTAGAAGATAATATCAGGACTTAAAGGAAACATTCAGATAAGGAAGACAGCTGATTTACAGGAAGAGAAGATCGAGACAAATATAAGAAGAGATATGCATGAAGAAGAAATTCTATGAAGAATAGAATACTTGGAAGAAAAGATATCTGATTGATATATTTTAGGAAGCAGAATTATATTCCATATCAATTAGCGATTATCTTGTAACTATGTAGTATATAAACACAGACATAAGGTTTACACTATAAATGTTATCATTATCGAGAAGATTATTCATTGTAACCCTAGAAGCTCTCGTGATATTTGTTCATCACTGAGAGAGGACAGTTCCACACTATAACAGAGTTTATTGTTTTGAATAAAGTTTGTTTTCTGTTACTTGAGTTATTAAAGTTCGATTTGATTGTGTTATACACTGTATTCACCCCCCTCTACAGTGTGTGTGACCTAATAAACTCTTTTGGTATTGTCAACACGTTCAATCTCTCCTTTCTACTTAACGCGTCTGCCACAACATTTGCTTTTCCTGGGTGATAGTTAATCGTACATTCGTAGTCCTTGATCAACTCCAACCACCTTCTATGTCTCGTGTTGAGTTCCTTTTGCGTGAATATGTACTTCAAACTTTTATGATCCGTATAAATCTCACATTTTTTTCATATAAATAATGTCTCCATATCTTCAAAGCGAATACTATGGCCGCCAGCTCCAAGTCATGAGTAGGATACTTCTGCTAATGAGGTATCAGTTGTCTCAATGTATATGCAATAACCTTATCGTGCTGCATCAAAACATAACCTAATCCCTTATGAGAAGCATCACTATAGATTACAAAATTTCCTTGATCGTCTGGAAGTGACAAAACAGGTGCCGTGATCAATCTTTTCTTCAATTCTTGAAACTTCTCGTTCCATATGAACTTCTCAATTTTCCTGGTAAGCTTCATCAAAGGCGTCGCAATCTTCGAGAAATCTTGAACAAATCGTCGATAATATCCCGCTAATCCCAAGAAACTTCTCATTTATGTTGGTTTTTTTGGCCTTTCCTAATTCGGAATGGCTTCAATCTTCACTGGGTTCACTTTGATCCCTTCATTACTGACTATGTGCCCTAAAAACTGAATTTCCTTTAGCCAAAATTCACACTTTGAAAATTTAGCATACAACTTTTCCTTTCTTAAAATTTCCAAAGATATCCTTAAATGTTCTGCATAGTCTGCTGTCTTTGAGTAAATCAAAATATCATCTATAAACACAATGACAAACTTGACCAAATATTCCTTAAAAATTATATTCATCAGGTCCATAAATGTTGCTGGGGCATTGGTTAATCTGAAAGACATCACTAAAAATTCATAATGACCGTACCTTGTTCTGAAAGTTGTCCTCGGTATATCATCTACTTTAATTTTTAATTGGTGATATCCGGATCTCAAATCAATCTTACAAAAATACTTGGATCCCTTCAACTGGTCAAACAGATCATTGATTCGAGGTAATGGATACTTATTCTTGATTGTAAGCTTATTGAGCTCTCGATAATCGATGCATAATCTCATTCTTTCATCCTTCTTCTTAAAAATAATACCGGTGCACCCCACGGGGACACACTTGGTCTAATCACTCATTTATTTAACAACTCTTGCAACTGCTTCGCTAACTCATTCATTTCAACGGGCGCCATTCTGTACGGGGCCTTGGATACTGGTTTCGTTCCAGGTGCTAAGTTGATTGCAAACTTAATTTTTCTATCTGGAGGAAGCCCTAGTAACTCGTCCGGGAACACGTCTGGAAATTCATTCACTACTGGAATATCTTCAAGTTTTGTTGGCTCCTGATTTCTATCTATTACATAAGCAATAAAATGCTCACATCATTGTCGTAGTAACTTCTTAGCTTGAATCATCGTTAAGAACTTCTTTGCTTGCCTCTGACCTTTAAACGTCACTACTTTCTCGTCTAGCGTCTTCAAAATTACCTTCTTATTACGATATTCTATCTGAGCATCGTGATTAGATGGCCAATCCATTCCTAGAATAACGTCAAACTCTCCTAACTTAAATGGTATAAATCCACACAAAATTTATTACCAGAAATCTCAATCTCACAGTTCACACAAACTTGATTAACAGATACACGTTCTTGATTTGCTAATTCCATAGTCATAACTTCATTTAACCATTCAACTGGACAATTTAACTTATTAACAAAATATTGAGAAATAAAAAATCGAGTTGCTCCCGTATCTACTAGCATTTTGGCACATAAAGAATTCACAGTAAGCGTACATGCCACATCATCGATAGCCTAAATATCATCCTTCACGGACATGTCAAAAACTCTAGCTCTTGGAGGCTCATTCACTACTGGAGTAGATCCCATGATTCTCAATGCATTACTATTTGGTGATGGTGTCTTGTAGTCCCTTGCTATATGTTCTGGCTTTCCGCACTTGAAACATGTAAATCCAATTGCTGGAACTTTAACTTCTGGATTCCGGGTAGGCTGGTCCTCATTTACTGGCTCTCTGGCTGGCTGATTATGGCACTCCCTTAAATAGTGCCCTTTCTGATTACACCTATAACAAACCACATTCAACTTATTACAAACTCCTCCATATTTCTTTCCGCAAACCTGCAATCTGGTAAAGTTAGCCTCTGCTGATTTGGCTGGTTCCCAGTGGCTGGACGGTTGCCTTGTCCTCCGTCGCCTATATTTTGCTTCTTAAAATTAAAATTTCTCCCTGGCTGAAACTTTCCTTTCTTCTGGTTGAAATTTGGAAACTTCCTTGCTTGTGACTGTCCTTCATTTCCTTCAAACTTTCTCTTCTTACTCTCATTCTCCTTCTGTGACATTTTACTCTCCATCTCTGCAATCATAGCCTTCTGTACAACTCCTGTATACGTGTCTAATTCAAATATGGTTACCTTTCCTCTGATCCATGGCTTAAGACCTTGCTTGAATCTCTTGGCTTTCTTCCTATCAGTATCCACATATGATGGGACAGACCTTGACAATTCCTTAAACTTACTTTCATAGTCCACTACTGACATATTTCCCTGCTATAACTCTAGAAACTTCATTTCCATTTAATCTTGAACAAACTGAGGAAAATACTTCTCTAAACAATTCCTTGAATCTTTCCCAAGTAATAACATTCTTCCCTTCCAATGTCTTAACAATCTCCTACCAGTAGGTGGCTTCATTCTTTAAATAGTAAATTGCAAACTCAACTTTCTGTTCTTCTCTCACCTTAACCAAGGTAAATGACTTCTCTATCTCCTTTAACCAAACTTTTGCTTCAATCGGATCTAGAGAACCTTTGAATTCCGCTGGATTTAATGCCAGAAAAGTCTTAAAAGTTACCTGAGGATTGGTCTGTCTCTACTGCTATTGAGTCATGTTGATTGTTTATTGAGCCAAGATCTGGAGAATCTGGGCTACTATTGGGTCTATGGGACCTGCATTTGCATACCGGTTATTGTTGTCTTGGTTGTTGTTGTTGGTTTCTTCATTCTGGTTAGTAGAACAGGTATTTCTTCTAGGAGGCATTTTCTGTAAAGTATAAAACAACTTATTTAGCCTTTAAATCAAATCCTTTTTATGAAAAGTTTTTGTAAAACAGACATATCTCTTTTTGAAAACATTTGTAATAGTTGAATTAAGTAGATTGCATGATTCTTTACAGAATGTAAACAGTTAAGGGGATAGGGTACATGTTATCACAAGAGTTTATAACTGGTGCAGTAAATAAATTAAGGTAAAATAGGTGCAGTAATTTAAATGACAATGCTGGAAAAGGAAAGGTACTAATATATATATATATGTATATCAAAGTTTTGGTAATACAAGCGTGAAAACGCTTCAGCAAAAGCAAAAAGGGTACAACAAGCCTACACACTAGTCAGCAAGTCTACTCTATAAATACAAACCAAAAGTCTACTGATACACACTACACATTAATGTACATATAACAGCTACCACAACATCTCTGTCTCAGCATCTCTGTTTCTGGCTCATGGTAAATCTAGACCTCCAATCTCCAAAGCTCCTCTAAAACCCACTTAGCCCACTCCATAAGAAAGTCAGGGGTAATATCCTCATGAGTAGCTCTAGCTATCCTCACAGCAGCTGCTGTAACGCCCTCCAAATCCGTGTCAGAAGTTTGGGGTTCACAACATACACACACACCCAGTGTATAAACCTGTTTATAAAAATAATATATGTAAGGACCCTACTTACCATAATCATGGATCATAACAGGTTAGAATATGAAAACAAGTCACAACCTTAACTTTTATTACATCGTACAAAATCCCAACTAGTTCAACTTACAACTGAAAGTGAAAACATTCTTACAAGATTACATAACTCAAAACTAAACGTAAAGCTCCTGCTATGTCGTTCCAACTTAACCTGGAATCCTAGCTCGCACACTGGACAGGGAATCCTCGTTACCAAAAATTTCCTTTTCAACTGTAAAATAACATAAATAGATTTGCAAGAGTGAGCTCACTAGCTCAGCAAGTCATAATAGCAATAACTTAGGTTAAACAATCATCAATTGAAATGATTCAGAAGAATCAAGTCTCTGGATAAGCAAGGATTAGAATTGGATATTCACTTTTCATTTTAAAAACCAAGGTTAAGCTGCTGATCAGTCACGCACTAACCCCGAGCAAGGCTCCCAGCTTTGCTCTATATACTGGATCCAAGGCACACATTGGCCTATTATGACCACGAATCTGGTCCGACCACGAATCTGGTCCGACCACGAATCTGGTCCGACCACGAATCTGGTCCATATTTAAAAACAATCCACTTCTATAATAATAACATGATAAACAATGTAATGCAATAAACTGAATCATAAACAACATTTATCTTGAAGCATAGGGTGATTCACAATACCATGAAGATATAACAAGGTAAACATATAGATTGACTTTCAATTCAGGGAAAGAATCAGAATGTAGAAGACCAAGGGTTCAAAGGTTACAAGGAATGGTCTTCTGTTTTACAAGGCATAAAGGTTCGTATGTTAAGAAATCTCATATCAAGAATCAATATGCGGTAGATATGTATTTGTGGAGTAGTATCGTATATGTGTGGTTCGTATCCAAGAGTTCAACAATCAATGGTTTACAAGAAATCAGGCTTGCGGATCAAGATCAATAAGAATCAGGGTTTAGGGTTAAGTACTTCAAAGTACTTGGAATATAGAACAAGAACTATTAAGAATGCTTGCAATTATACTACAAGGAAGGGCAAAAACACTTGCCTTATCAAAGATGATAACACCCAGAACTTGACCAAATTAACAGGGTTTGTTCCCCTCAATCCCAAGAACCTATTCATGTAATTTATTCGACCAAAACATCGTGAAATTGCCTGGAAAATTCAGCTGAAGTTCCCGACGCCGCCATGCGGCTGTTTTCCGGAGAAGCTCAATTAGATCATTCTAGGAATCGTCTGTTAGCTAGCTATATACCATTCGATTGGTTTTTAAACAATCTACAAAACCATGTAATCAATTTCAACTAATAACCCCTAACAATGAAACACCTAATTTTCAATTAAGAACGTTCAAAGTTATAAACCCTAATTTTTAATTTCAAGAACCAAACATCAATTTGAACATGTTATTGAACTCCAAATTCATCATATAATATACAAAAATGACCAGGAAAAAAAGATCTACATGATTCAAGCATCAAATCACACAAACAACATCAAGAACAAAAATTCCTATTTTAATCATTAAATAATTCGAATTAAAATAATTAAATTATAAAATCACCTTGATTTATGCACTGAAATGGATGATTTATTATGAAAGAACTTTTTGAGAGCTTCGATTTGATATATGGCACGCTCAAATCGGAGTTCGATAACGCCTTCGAATCCTCATTTAATTATGAAGAATGCGATGAATTTTAAAGTTTTTCCCTGGAAATTATATAATTTTACTATTTGCAAATGATTATTTGTACAAAATACAATACTGTATTGGCTATTTATATTTATGGAATATTAATATGTGTTGGATCGTAATGGATCGAAAAGTAAGTTACTTAGCCGCTAAGTAATTGTAAAAATGATCCGTTTGGATAATGTTTTGGATAACCATCATCCAGTTTTGGATAATTATCAAAACTTTTGGATAACTATTAAAACTTTTGGATAATTATCAAGACCGGGCTTCTTATAAAATACATTGTATGAAGATAATGTTATCCAAATGATTATCGTATTGAAAATTTTGCGCCGGGACGCGCACGGGTCAAACCGTAATCCAGATTGAAAAGGTCAAAACACGGAAAATGTCCGGAATTATCAGATTAGGTTAGGTAGGAATTTTCCGAAGAATTTTGGGTTGTAAAAATGCAAAACCGGTTCAGGTTGGACGATTCCCGACTTTATAAAATAGTTTTGTAATTATTCAGAAAATAATTAATAAATTCATAAATCGATATAAAATCATATAACAGTCCAAAAATTACCAGAAAAATACCTTAATTATCTATATTTTATTCTGGACATAATAAAATTAACATACTTATACTTTACCACATACAGACATCCATATATCCACACCAATCATCAGATAATTCACCAAAAATCACATAATAATTATTTATGAATAAAAATAATTTCACGCTATGTCTCGGACATTACATCCTCCCCCTTAAAAGGATTCTGTCCTCAGAATCACACTAAGGATCAGATAATGATACATTTAAGTATTCACCTCCATTTTCTCAGGTTGATCCCTCAATTTTAGAACTTTTTCATAAACTTTTACTCGCAACATCAATCATTACTCAACAGCCTCTTGCTGACATCATATTCTATTAGTTGCTCATATAACTCAACTCAAGCCTCCATTTTATATATATAATGGAGCTAGATTATTCTTCCTGAATATACACATATAAACACCCTATGTACCTGCTATACATGTGGCGGTGAAACCAACTCACTTACACTTATCCTGCCTATTTTACTATTCCAAGAGGACCACCATAATGCATATTAATTCTTTTTTTCTATTCCAATTCTAGTAATTCGTGCTCATGAACATTTACAATAGTTACTGCTTGTTGAACCTTATTCCCACACGTTTCTTTGTTCAATTAACCTAGTTTGTAATCGCTTCCAATCGCATTCGAGGCTCTTTAATTGTTCCCTTAATCTTCTTCTCCATCTGCGAATGATATACTGAGACCATGGTGTATTTGATTTCTAAAGTTATCAAAATTACTCCAGAATTATGAATCAACGAAAAAATCTCGACTGGATGTGATTGACGCACAAACTTATCACCATATCTTACTTTCCTTGAATCACAATCGAGTATATTTACCGAGAGAAAATCTTTTACTATTTAGAAGAAAATATACTAACCTGGAGATATCACCCGCATATTCTATCCCATATTATCATTTATTTTTTTCTAGGGAGTTCTCATACGAAACTGACTGCAATGCTCTTCCTTGACGTCTAGTCACATATAATGTTTATTCTTTCTTTATGCCATATTATCAAAAAGTCTTTTTTTTACATCTATGTCTTGTATCATATTTGAATCCCTTGAGTTATCGATGTTTAACCAAGTTCCTATCTTTTAGTTATGTCTAATGTGACAACTGGTGAATATTTGAACTATTTTATTAGTGCGATATATATATTCATAAATATTCTGTGTTATAAGGCCGATTATGCGGATTCATTATATATTGTATATAATTTTATTGTATGGCATTGCGAATGTTGCTGGAATACTTCTAAGCATATAACTTTTGTACGCGAGTAAGATTTGCGTAACGCGATTAAATACGTAGCACAATTTGATAATATTTGAATAGTTGCGACTACGTGATTAAGTAATAATTGAGATTCTCGCAATTTAGTGATATTTGAATCAGTTGCGATTAGGCGATAACTTATATTCTAATATTGTGGAGTAGAGTCAATTTATTTGTAAATTCTTGTGTGATTTTAATGTGTTAATTATATTTTACATGACTTATTTATTAGTGTAAGTAATATGTCATAGACCTATTTGTATATTCGAGGATTCAACTCAACTCAAATAAGAATGTAATAAGTAAATAGTGGATCTACCGTCAGAGAGATCTCGCAAAGTAATATCTGTCAAAGGATTCAGAGACAAGGTTCATCTACAGACTTGAGGAATTAATTCACTGGAAGAAGTTCAAGAAATTGATCATGCCTCAGTGATATAAGTCAAGATCGTGGATTTAATCAAGTGACAGAGATCTCGTGAGAGTATCAATTAATTACAAGGATTTAATCTGAAGAAAATCAAAGTGTCAGAGTCAAGACATGAAGAAACGTCACGGAAGTTAGTCACTCATGAACCAGACAGTACATCGAGTGTCAACGTTGAAGTGATGGAATTGATTCATAATTTTCAGTGATTTTCAGAAGATTTGCAGAAGAATGGTTGCTGCTCAAGACTAGAATTAATTCTCTATTAATTAATTAAGTCATCTAATTTAATTAAGAAAATAAATTATATCTGCGAAGAATAATTTATTTATTAATTGAATTAATTGATTAATTAATTCTGAATTAATTCTAGGAATTTTAGGAATTTTCAGAAGTTTAATTGGATTAAATTCAAGGCTTAAATCAGCAAAACAAATGGAAATGAACTAGCATGACAATCTGGATTGTCATACCGATTGTCATGCTAGGCCATTCTCCATTGTCATACCGAAAGTTACTCTAGGAGGGTAATTGTCTTGCTAGTTCATTCTGATTGTCTTGCTAGTTCATTCAGATTGTCTTGCTAGTTCATTCAATTGTCCTACCGAAAGTCATACAAGCTATAGGATTGTCATGCCAATTCAATTCTATTGTTGTGCTGATTTAAAAAGAAGCAGAAGACTTTTCTTTCAATAATCTCAATCATTATTCAAGAACAAGAGACAGCAGCCGCAGCAAAACATTTTATCTTCATCTGCTTATTTCAAAGATCATAATTTCTAGATTGTAATGTTAAATCTAATCCACTAGAAATCTTTATCTTGTTCTTGTATAACAATCTAGCGGATCAAAATCCCTAGAACTTAATCTCAAATCGCGTTTAGCATTTGATTCTAATTATTGCAAAAATAGAAAAAGTTCATGTCGAATTTATTCTAGATTTGTGATAATTGATTTGAGATTAATACCTTGTAATCGATACAGTTGTTGTAACACCTTTCAAGTTTAATAATATTTTTATTTAACTTGAATTTTGTTTCACATTTTTTATTCCGCATTTAATTCGATTATTCGGTACTGTTTGTATTCAACCCCCCCTTCTACAAACAAATTGGGACCCAACAATTGGTATCAGAGCCTTCTGATTAACGAACAAATCAAGATCCTAGACTTTTGTGATTTTTCAACTCCTTGAATTTTTATTTATTCAAAAATTCATAATGACTTCACATAAAGTTGGAACCGTTAAAATTCCACAATTTGATAAAGAGAATTATATCATGTGGAAGAAGAAGATGCTATTATTCTTACAAGTTGCAAATCCCAAATATTCAAACTTGTTAAAGAAGGGTATAAAAACTCCGATGGTTATTGAACCGGAGGTAATAATAGATGGTGTGGTGACTACTGAAGCTAGAACCTATCCAAAAGAGCCTGAAGATTTTACTCCTGCTGAGAAGGAAGAAGCCTCCTTGGATGCCAGCCTTCAATTAATATTAATTGATTCCCTTGATCCCTTGATGAACAGACATGTGATGAACTGTAAAAATTCCAAACACATGTGGGAAACTATTGAGGTGATTAATGAAGGCACAGAGGAAGTTAGGGAGAACAAGTTGGAAATCCTAACCTCTGAATATGAACATTTCAAATCAAATCCAGGAGAAGGAATTACTGAAGTGTTTGAGAGGTACAATGCGTTGATCAACAACCTGAACATCAATGGAAAGTATTATTCAATCAGGGAGGTCAACAAAAAGTTCCTTTTAACACTGCCAGCTCATCTTGAACATAGAATCACTGCCATTAGAGAAGCTAGAGATCTGAGTGAGATTTCTTTGGACAGGCTCTATGGAGTGTTAAAAACTTATGAGTTGGAGCAGATTCAACAGAAGGAAGTCTACGGGAAGGATAGAATGGTCAGCACATCTAATGCACTTGTAGCTGAAGGTCAACAACAACAACAATCTCAACAGTTAGAAAGAATGGTACAGTTTTCCAAGGGTGAGGAAAATGAGTTAGTAGCAGAATATGATCCTCCTACTACAAATCAATCAAGTGATGATTTTTATTCCTTGGAAGAGCTGGAGCAATTGGAAGATGAGTCAATGGCCCAAATTGTCAAGAGATTCTCCCATGTCAGATTCAAGAGGAATCCCAAGCTTAAGTACAAGTCCAACTACAACAAATTCCAGAAAGGTGGATCTTCATCCTCTAACACCAGCAGTGGTGGATACAAAACAGGGATGGTTGATCGAAGCACCATTAGATGCTATAACTGCAATGAGTTGGGACACTTTGCCACAGAATGTAGGAAGCCAAAGCAAGTAAGAAAGAACTCTGAAAGGGCTTATCTGGCAAAGGGAAGAAGCTGGGATGATACTGACAGTGAAGATGAAGATGAAGGAAATCTTGCTCTTATGGCTATTGATGGAAAAGCTTCATCGTCAAGAATAGAGGTAAAACTTTCTGATGCTGAAATGGTTTATCATCTAAGAGGTAACTTAGATTGTGCACGTCGTGATAATGAACTGTTAAGTTTACAGATCACAGACCTTGAGAAAGAGGTCAATGAATTAAGACTTGTGCACATTAATCAAGACAAATTAAAAGAACAGGTATCTTTTCTAGAGAATAGAGTTGACTGTTATAGAAAACTTGAAACTATTCTCAAAGACAAGATCACCGGTCTTGAGACTAAGGTTAGAGCCTACTTCAATTCTTGTTCGAAGGCTAAAGAGTTCTACAGTAAGCAAGCTGTTAATCAAACATCTGGAATAGGATATGATTACAATGCTGCTATTGGAGAATTAGGCATAAACTCCCCTCCTCATGTCTGTGCTAAAGGGAGGGAAGTACCACATGTGCTTAAGGGTGTTGATGAACCCCTCTATAAAGCATCAATTGCTGAACCATTTGATGCGACCTCTTCTGTTATTCAAGAAGAAATACGTGCTGAAGATCATGCTAATGAGAAGATTGTTTCCAAGTCAAGTGAGTCGAAAGTTCCAGTCAAAGTTGTGAAAGCAACTGAGACTAACTCAGACACACATGAGTTGGATAACAATAATGCCATGTCTACCATGCATAAATTGCCTGCTGTTAATCACTCTCATAAAGCATGTGGTGTTGCTAATTGTATGTCTTGTGCTTTTAATATGATGTATGCTTATTTTAATGGTAAGCATGTGTCTAATGATAAGACTACTCCTCGTCAGCATGTGAATAACAAGAAGCATGATAGGTCTAAGACTGCTAGTCCTTCTAAGGCTAGAAAGGAGACATTTGTGCCTAAGCTTAAACAGAAATTTGTTAAGGCTGTTTACAAGGTCAAATGTTCAGTCATTGAGAAAGTTGAGACAATTAAAATTAAAAATGTTGTTTTGCCTGATAAAGGACAGTTCTACAAGTATGCCGGGCCCAACCAAGTTTGGGTTCCGAAGAAGGTCTAATCCATTTGAAGTGCAGGGCATTAAACAGGTGTAACCGGTAGTGTGGATTCTTGACAGTGGATCATCAAGACATATGACCGGAGATAGAGCCCTGCTATCAAATGTGGATTGAGAAAGCTGGCCCCCTGGTTACCTTTGGAGATAACAGCAAAGGTTTATCTGAGGGATATGGCTGTTTGCAAACTGGGAATGTTATCATTGTAATTTTGTATATTGTGCTAGGTTATTATCAGGAAGCAGTATCTAACATATAGCACCAGTGACGAGACTTGAGAATATTACGACATATCAGACACCTGCTGCACATTACACTTGGAATTGTACTCTAGTAAGATGTGTACAAGTGTACTCCTGGTTGGTAAGTCAAAAGAGGAAGTCAATGCACCACAGTTCATGGACTTTGCAGCTGCAGATCTATTGGACTATGCAATTTCTTCTTCACAATCTCACTTCAGGTTGGTATGAACTAGTATACTGCTCAAGCAATCGTCAAGGACATGGTATGGCACTCTAACAGAAATTGTAATTTTATATGAACTAGTAGAGTCGTCATAGTTATGCAACATAACAATTAGTATCTAAAGTACTTGACAAGTATCGGTCAATGATATCTTGTTAACATTATGTTGCAGATATTTGTAAGCTTTTGACATGAATGAGAATTACTTAGACTTTACCCTAAGTGATCAATGTTTTATCAAAAAACTCATTCATATTGAAAAACAAAATCAAACTTCTTTCTACATTAGTGACTTCTTATTTCATGTAAAATCTTTTGAAATCACTAGTGTAAATCATTTTCTCTCTATTACCATATATTCTGTGTTACAGGTTCAGTCTCCAATGACTTTCTTTCATTGACAGTCATGAGGTTGAAAACCCACAACGTCTATCCCAGACTGTAAAGACAAACACAAAAACAGAACCAACCAACACTCTCTTACCACTAAATATAGTATGAATGAGCGTGAGGGAGATAGTGCCTAGTGCACCACATAAGGAAGGTTCTGTAGTCAACCCAGTAGCTCTGTCTCATACATAGATGAGTAGTATTTAAACCGAGACAACTGCTAGCCCCCATACATCTTCTCAAAAAGATGTAATGGCTGAAAAGGCACAAAAACAGTTACTAGATTCATTCTCTCAACAGGGTGAGTCTATTGAATTTTGCCTGTCGGCCAAGGTATCCGATGTAGTGTCACCACTTCAAACATAATCAATTCTTGATGCACAAGGAGAGGTTACACACACAAAGGATGAGTTGACGAAAACAAGAGTTTTGACCATTTTAAGGTCAGATTCGATTGTTCAAGGTTCGTTAGTGGACCAATTGCCTTTACAGGTGTTAGGAGAGGATACTGATCCAAAAGCCATATTTCAGTGGTCAGTGTCTACCTCCCCAGGCTTAAATCCCCTGGATGCATCTGCGGATAGTGGATCTGACATAGGCGCAGATCGGCAACTTGTTGACAATGATTCAGATATTACCTGATGAGTTACAAGGAAATGTCTTCACAGGCATTAGAAGGGAACTTTGATCTTTATGCTAAATTCTTTGGATCATTGTTTACCTTCCCAGAATTCAAATCTGGAACCCTAAAAGGGAAACTAGCAACTTGTAGATTATGACTCAGATTTATCTGACGAGTTTAACAAGGATGGGGATTTGTGAACTCCCATTGCACCACCTGTGACCTCCTTAAAGGATGGCTAAGGTGATTTTCCTTGCAGGTACAGCTGGATTATGGAGCTATGAGAGAAGAGTGATACACTTGTGAGAATGAGTGTAAACACGAGTGGAGAGAAGAGTGAAACACATGTGAGGTACACTAAAACACAATCACACACTCACAGTGAGGAAGAAAAAGAAACTACTTGTTATTTCTTTTCCAACCAAGTGAAATATGAGAACTCCTTCAGACGACGGCATACATTCCTTCTTTAAGGGGGAGATAAAAGCTTAAGTAATAGTTTGGAGGATTCCTCAACTAAGGGGGAGAAATAGCAGGGAGGAAGAAAAAGATCCTACATGTACACTACACCACACCATTGTTGTTTGTAACTACGGATCCTATTGTACGGGAGAGGTGGTAAACACAAGGTGATTTCCTAGTAAGGGAAGAAGCTGTTAGGGGAGTACCATTGGTTTTTATCTGCGGATCCTATTGTACGGGAGAGGTGGTAAAACGAAGGTGATCTTCTTTAATCAGTTGATTCTCATAGGGGGAGAAGCAAGAAATATGGGCTTCTCAACAGGAAATGTGGTTGTACAAATGAAGATGGAACTACTTGAAGATATGTTCAGTCTAGAGGAACATCTACTTGGAATCTGGAAAATGTTAAATCTCATCCAGAAATTTTCTGCTATTTACTTTGCATGTATGTTTATATCTTTTTCTTATTTGTTAGTTGAGTTATCCTCTAGGTATTTGTGTGTTATTGTCTAACAAACAAATAGGGGGAGATTGTAAGTAATATGTCATAGACCTATTTGTATATTCGAGGATTCAACTCAACTCAAATAAGAATGTAATAAGTAAATAGTGGATCTACCGTCAGAGAGATCTCGCAAAGTAATATCTGTCAAAGGATTCAGAGACAAGGTTCATCTACAGACTTGAGGAATTAATTCACTGGAAGAAGTTCAAGAAATTGATCATGCCTCAGTGATATAAGTCAAGATCGTGGATTTAATCAAGTGACAGAGATCTCGTGAGAGTATCAATTAATTACAAGGATTTAATCTGAAGAAAATCAAAGTGTCAGAGTCAAGACATGAAGAAACGTCACGGAAGTTAGTCACTCATGAACCAGACAGTACATCGAGTGTCAACGTTGAAGTGATGGAATTGATTCATAATTTTCAGTGATTTTCAGAAGATTTGCAGAAGAATGGTTGCTGCTCAAGACTAGAATTAATTCTCTATTAATTAATTAAGTCATCTAATTTAATTAAGAAAATAAATTATATTTGCGAAGAATAATTTATTTATTAATTGAATTAATTGATTAATTAATTCTGAATTAATTCTAGGAATTTTAGGAATTTTCAGAAGTTTAATTGGATTAAATTCAAGGCTTAAATCAGCAAAACAAATGGAAATGAACTAGCATGACAATCTGGATTGTCATACCGATTGTCATGCTAGGCCATTCTCCATTGTCATACCGAAAGTTACTCTAGGAGGGTAATTGTCTTGCTAGTTCATTCTGATTGTCTTGCTAGTTCATTCAGATTGTCTTGCTAGTTCATTCAATTGTCCTACCGAAAGTCATACAAGCTATAGGATTGTCATGCCAATTCAATTCTATTGTTGTGCTGATTTAAAAAGAAGCAGAAGACTTTTCTTTCAATAATCTCAATCATTATTCAAGAACAAGAGACAGCAGCCGCAGCAAAACATTTTATCTTCATCTGCTTATTTCAAAGATCATAATTTCTAGATTGTAATGTTAAATCTAATCCACTAGAAATCTTTATCTTGTTCTTGTATAACAATCTAGCGGATCAAAATCCCTAGAACTTAATCTCAAATCGCGTTTAGCATTTGATTCTAATTATTGCAAAAATAGAAAAAGTTCATGTCGAATTTATTCTAGATTTGTGATAATTGATTTGAGATTAATACCTTGTAATCGATACAGTTGTTGTAACACCTTTCAAGTTTAATAATATTTTTATTTAACTTGAATTTTGTTTCACATTTTTTATTCCGCATTTAATTCGATTATTCGGTACTGTTTGTATTCAACCCCCCCTTCTACAAACAAATTGGGACCCAACAATTAGTGTGATAATATTAAAAAAACTATTTTAATATAAATTTTTGTTCAAAATTTTTTTTTGAAAACAATTTTATTAAACTTTTTAAATCTCATAGTATTTATGGTATTAATCCTGTGATTTATGGATTTATATTTTTATTACTAAAACTCATTCTTTTTAATTATACTTTTAATAGTTATTTAATTACAAGTGTACCCTTGCATGCAAATTCTACCAAAATAGAGATCAAGGGTAAGACCGACCTTTCACCCTCCACTAACTCCATTTGACCAACTAAATGACCCATAAAACCTTGCATGCAAAATTGTAATAACCCCAAAAATTTTGAACTTTTAGTAACCCTTATGAATAGTGTTTTGCTGATTATGCTGAATAAGAAAACTTTTCATGCCACACTATGTAGGGGTTCTTCTATTGTTATTCTGAGATCTTATTAGTACTTTATATGGGATATAAGTGTATGTAAAGATCGTCAGAATCCAAATTCGAACACTTTGATTTTTCCCGAAAATCCACCAGATGCCGAAAGAATTGAGTATAAGGGAACATGATAAAAAGGATTTAAATTCAAGGATTATAAGAAAGGATCATAAAAGGAATATAATGTATTGATAAAGGTTAAGGGAACCCAAGTAATAAGATCCCGGGTATGATCCCTCAAACGATAAACGAAAACGAAAGTTAAGCGAACTGTATAACAGATCAGCGGTCATTAGCCAAGTAATTAGGACCTAATCAAAGAGGTTAGTGAGGATGATGTCATCGAACCAATAAGAAGAGGACAAGCATGGGAAGATGACATAAGAATGATGACCTAAGCATGACCAAAAAGGAAGGAAGGTTGGTTGATTATAAACCACACAAAATTCACCATGGTTAAAAGGTAATAAATCAAAACAAAAGTGGATCAACCAAGCCAAATAAATCAAAAAACACAAAAACAAAGTTGACTCTCATTATTCAAGAGAAGCTCTCGGCTTTTCTTCTTTTTCAAAGAGGAAAATTTCAAAATCCAAGATCCAACCATTGTTAAATTGCAAGGTAATTATCCATGGTTCCTTATGATTAGTTATGGCTATCCTAGGAGTTTAAGCTCCAAATTCCTTCACAATCTCTTTCAATAAATCATTTAAGAAGAGAGTGAATAGTGTTTTCAAGAAATTTAAATTGTTTGATCTTGTGTTTTTGGTTAGATTAAGCTTTGGTAAGGACTTTCAAGGGTGATTCCAAGCTCCTTAGTTATTCTTACTCACCAAGGAAGGTATAATCTCATAACCTAGCATTGTTATTGAATATTAAGAGCTTATTATGAGTAGGATAGTTCATGAGAAGCATGGTGATTGAATATATAGAGATTAGTTGGTTTTGTGATGTTTTTGGAGTTGTAAATCTTGGTTATTAGTTAATGAACTTAAGAATAGTTTTTGTTCATGTTTGAGAATAATATAAATTGGAAAACTTGAGGTGTTGGGGCTTTTGTAGTGATGTATGGATGGAGTTTGGTTGTATGGTTGAATTGTGATTGATTTGTGGTTGATTTGGAGTAGGATAAAATTTGGTAATCGCGTAAACATAGCCGTTGTAATGCCCGATTTACTTTAGACTGTTTTTGTTCTTAACATCAGGACCCATGAACTCACTTTTAGGTTTTGACCATTGCCATGATTAGATAGTTCATGTTACGAGCTTCGTTTTGATATGTGGTTTGCTTGAATCCAATGTACGGTTTAGGAGAAACGACCATTTTAAGTAACGACATTTCGCGACCGAACCCTTACCCCTCGCCTTACTTTGAAACCTTGGTTAAGGACTTTAAATGACTAATTAGGGTATGAAACAATTATGTTAAGTGGATTAGGCATTTGGTAGGGTACTCGCAAAAGAATCGCCTTAAAACCCTTAATGGTTAATTTATTAAAAATGGTGGAGCCGAGGGTACTCGAGCGACTTAAGTGAATCGTTAAGCACAAAAGCGAACATTAGGGTCTAATTGGTTAAAGTATAGATTCATAAGCGACTTTGGTTTAATTCCAACTTATATGTTGTTTATAGGTTACCAGACTCGTCCCAAGCCATTTATCACCCCCAGTCGCTCTGGCAAGTTTTCTACCCGTTATACTGTTGTTGTGATGTATACATATGTATATGCATTATCTTGTGATAGATGCATGATGGTTAATTAGCAAATCTTGCGATATATTGGAGCATGTGATATGGTATATATGCATGTCTGTTTCGTAATCTTGATATATATATATGTTGATTCAAATGCTTATTAGTTGCATAATACCTATGCTAGAGATAAGCAGTAATTGCGTATATCCTTAGTACGCAAAGGTGAACATTTTCTAAAACCGAGAGTCGATGTTCCCGAGTATAATATATATATATATATATATTTATTTATATATATATATATAGATATAGATATAGTTTTCAAAACTATGAATTGAATAAGGTTTATTCGATAACTTTATTTTTATTAATGAATATTATTTTGAATATTCATTCAAGGGCTTATGACTCCGTTTATTCATATTAATGAATATTATTTTGAATATTCATTCGAGGACATATGACTCCGTTTATTTTATTTAATGAATATTATTTTTGAATATTCATTCGAGGACTTATGACTCCGTTTATTTACTAAATAATATTCTTTATTTTATTAAAGAATAATGTTTCGATAATCAAACTTATTTTTGATTATTCAAATAAATATCATACTTTCGTATAAGTATATCTTTGGTTATTGTATTCATTTCAGGTATGAGTTTTAAAACTCCTACCTCGATTATTTTTATAAGGATCATCCTTATGGGAATATTATTTAAATAATAATATTCATTTACTTTCTAACATATCGGGACTGATTTATTTTATTAAATCAGCGATAATCTAAACTTTCTTTAAAATGTTTTCGAGTCTTCAAAATGATTTTAAAAGTTAGGGCGGATCCCAAAACTCATTTTTATATTTAAGATCCTCCTTTCGAAGGGGATTTAAATACTCGCTCAAAACCTGAGGGATCCAGCTCTGTGGTGTGTTTTATATTCGCAACAAGGTTGCTATTTTGATAAAAGAGTTTTTGATTACTTACCCAACACTCGGGAAGTAAAATTCTTGGAACAAGTTAATCCATTAACAGGCATCGCCTGGGAAATATCGGTGAGTTTTCCTTTCCAACTAGATACGACTTCTTGGTGGAGCCGTATCAATAAGTTTCTACTCGGGGAAAGGGGGGACGAGCTTTACATTTCAGAGTCATGGATTTCATCTGAACTAGGAGTGGCGTAAGTGGTCGAGTGGCGCCGGCCCAGCCTAATTATATTGGCCCAAATGGCCTGGAAGTTCCGCTAAGACGGTCCAATGCTTAGGAGTCCAGTGTTTGGTTGACAAGTAAATCCGACAGGTTCTCCTCTACATGTAGAAAATGGTGGGGTTGCACTACTACGACTGATCATCGTAAGTGGTCTTCCTGGCGCGGTAAACTCCCGTAATGAGTTCATCATCCAGTTGGATATTTCTGCAATACTACCCAGAGCACTTCGATAGAAAGGCTACGGCTGGGCGATTATTGAGTGTTGGCAGGGTCGAGTTTTCAAAATGATGTTTCCATCAAATGAAGTATCTCGTAACTTCATTTCTTTTGAATGATATTTCAAAGATTGATTATATACAAGTTATGCCTTGTAGCTCCATATATGTGATGAACTATTTATACCTTGAACGGTGGTAGTTCAAGTAGTATTCGGAAAGGATATAAGTATATTGGAGTATCTTGTAACTTCATCCTTTCAACTTATATCTAGTAAATGATTAACTTATGCATGACAAAGATTTTCAGAAAAAAGTTGAGACAAGGTTAGATATATGAGATCACCTTGCAACGATATTTTTATACAATTATATACTGGAACTCTGTGTATATTATACATGGCAGAGGATTTCAAAGATTTTGAAAAGTATATAAGTATATATACTGAATATTTTACGACTTCGTCGCATTAAGAGGTCAAACTTGGTTCATTTCTTCTTGACCAAGACTTACATGAGTACTATGAGAATGCTCATATATTGTTAATTATTATGCATATTATTTCGGTGGGCTTGTTGCTCACCCTTGCTTTCTACTCTCATCACACAACATCAGATAGAAAAGATGAATAGGACCAAGCTTCCAATTCGCAAGCGGTAAGGAAACGTTCCGCAGTTTTCTGGAAGCATTGATGCCGCCGTAGCTGAGGTAGGAACTACCAATAGGCTAGGCTTCAACTATTGATGAACCAGACTTATGTATATTATGAATTGTAATAATGGCAAAGAATATGTAAATTATTCAGAAACCCTTTTGAGCTGAAATGGTTTATAATTGTGGAATAAATGACTTGTGTTATTTTGGGTTTTCATCTCTGAGACTATAACTTGTGGTGTGTGTGTGTATATTGTGGGGTCACAGTACGCAGTAGTTGGTTGATTGTTAAGGTTAAGTATTATTAAGGGAAATGGAACTCGTGACAACCCGGATCCCTGACCCCGGATCTGGGGGTGTTATAAAAATCTTGCTATTAGTGGGTGAAGGATAGAATGGTAAAACAAAATCCACTTACTACTTGGATGAGACAAAAAGCTAGACCAAACACTCAACCTCACATCATTTTCTTCACCAACACATCACTCCACTCTCTCCTCTTTATACTCCCGCTCGGACGCACCTAAAACCCTCCCCACCCCTCTCATTTTCTTCTCCATTTCTTCATTTTCTTACACCTTTCAACTCCTCTAAGCAAGGGTCAACTACACTTGGTTCTATATCATCATTTAAGGTTAGTTTCTTAGTTGCATATGGTTAAAGCCAAGGGTTTAACTTTGATTCTTGTGAATCTAGAATTGAACTTAATGTGGCTCATAAAACTTGAGCAAGAGATGGTCTTGATGAAGTATTTTGCTTCTATTTTCAAGCCATGATCGTGGCCTCAAGCATTCAGCAATGACTCCCAAGGAGTCGAATGGATTTTGTGGTTTATGTGTTAGTTTTATTTGTTTTCAAAAAGAAAGAGACTTTGCATGTGGCTTTCAAAGAACTTATGATCTCTTAAAATGTATTTTTACAAAGTTTCCATCTAGTTGATACCATGTACTTTTGGTTCGGATTTTTGCTTAAAATCGCATTTGTAAAAATCTGCCTTGTTATGCTCTCTGTTTTTGCCTTGGTACATGACTTATATGGCTAGATTTATGCTCATAATTCCCATAAAATAATATTCAATAGGGTTGTGTATATTGTAGATTAGATTTGATGGCTTGATTGTTGGTTTTGGTGTTGAAATGGGAGTTAAGGTGGAAGGAGGTACATTAGACACTAAGTAGCAGATTTTTCCACCATAGGTATAGGCTGTTTTAGGTGAGTTTTGGTGAGGCCTTGCTAGGCCTGAGTTTATTGGAGTTAGGAATTGAGTTTTACTTGAGTGCAGTGACTTTTATTCGTTTAAAAACTTGCATTTAGGTTGGTGCACACACATACCCGAGAGTAGCTCAGAACAGGGCATAAACTTGAACTTTGGTCGATTATAGCCATGCAATAAGCTAGGCCTCCATGGGACCTTGGATTAAATAAGTGTAATGCATCCTTAGGAAGCCATTAGAATTAAAATTTTAATGAGAAAAGTGAGTTTTAAGTAAGTAAAAACAGAGCAGAGTGAATTTAAGTGAGGTTGGGCAGAGTCAACTTTGAGCAGAAGCCTAGAGAGGCCTAGGTGAGGCCTTGGCCTAAAAACAAGTCTGAGAGTTAGGTTTATGTCATAATAATCCATGGCATTGGGTATTTTAGAAGGCCCAATGTAGAAGCTAAGATTTCTTCCAAAGAACACGGGTAGTACAAACTGGTGCTAGCAGGGAACCTTAGTGTGAGTATTGATCTTTGTAAGTCTATAGGAGTGAGGCCCCTGAGTCTTACCAACTTTAGAAGTTATTTTAGAGTCTTAAAAACCTTTAGGAAGTTGTTTGGAGTGAAGGCCCAAGGTGGAGACACCCCATTTCCACCAAGACATCCGAGAGCACCCTTAGAGTGGCATTAGGAAGTTTTAGTGGTATTTGTTGTAATTGGGACTCAGTGGTGAAGAGTCTAAGTGTTGCACAACATCTTTAGGTTTAAGGTAAAGTCAATAATAGTTCTTATGTGTTACTTGCTTATTTTCTTAGGTATTTAGGTGATATTATAGTATAAATAACTAAGGAGTATAGGCCATGCCATTATGTGATTACGTGATTATGTGATTATGTGGATTACTTAAACTGTATATGCTTAAGTTATGTGTATTCTTATAATTATAGGTTCTTGTGTAATAGTAGTATGATAAGGGTAAAAGTTAGTCCTAGGAGCTTATAGGCTTATAAGGCGATAAAGGGTGAATAGTAATGAGGTTCATATAATGTGTAGGTTCCGAAGCGAAGGGGAAGACTCGTGCCATCTAGATCGAATAATATTAAAACTTTGAAAGGCAAGTTACTACCTCCTTATGCTTATAATTGTTGCAAGTCTACATACTTTTTCGTGAATGCTTAGTTGTAATAATGATCATATCATTAATTAGTTCAAATACTTCCGTTAATAACTCTTAACCTTGTTAGAACCTTACCTTCAAAATATTCCTTATCCATTTGACCGTAAATACTAAAGTTTCCACCAATTTCCCTAATGTGAACCTATAACACAATCATATTTATAAATATCGAAGTACCACCCTCGATACCATTAGAGTTGACTTTTATTTTGTTCAACCTTGGAACTCATCCCATAGGGATTTCTAATATGTATTTGTCATCTCATTAGTGAAGTTGAATTCTCTTGTTACAATTCAGTTAAAGTGATACCAAATCTTTCTCCGACATCCATGTTATAAATCATTAAAAATAAAATAAATGTTTTCTTATCTTAGTGGATTGGACCCAGACGCAAGTCCTTTTCACGTTATTGATAGGCTCATATATAGCCTAGGGATCCCATTATATTTGAGAACCCAACGCGGTTCGGGATTACTTCGCGGCTGATCACCGGCCGTAATCCATAGCGTCCTAAAATTGATTTTGATGATTTAATATTTAAATGATTATAACATGTTGCCCGATGCCATGATACCATATGCCATATTTCGATTGCTATGATTATACCATGTCCTTATATTATAACTTCATGTTTCTTATTGTCATTTTTTTCCGAGCATCTATAACCTCTTGATTCATGAACCCGTGATTTTGAGTTAATGCATTGTATAGTAGAACTGATAGTACTTGCTGAGCATTTTAGCTCATTTTCTTGTATTTAACCCTGTACTACAGCTAGCAATCATGGTTCGTACCAAGAAGACCGCCCGTAAGTCAACCGGTAGGCAGGGTGAAGACCATTTGAGGGTGCAGGTAGAATATATATGCATAGATTAGGCAATATCATCCAGTATGTAATGTGGTATTAGTTAGAAGGGTTGTTCTAAACTGTGAACTTGTAATGATCTTGGGATTGTTATTATTTTTGGTTGGGTTTGTAATCGTATTATTATCATCTTTTGGATTTATAATTATGTAATATAATTGTGGTTAGCTTTTGTTCTGTGTGTGTGTGTTGTTAGTTTTGGGTGTGACAAAGTTGGTATCAGAGCCTAGGTTTAGAGTCCCTAGACAGCCCAATTAGGACTAGGAAGTATGAGTATATAATATAATATCGGGAGTACTAATGCGCGATATTCGAGTAAACCGTATCTAATATTTGTATATATATATTACTTGACAGCAACGTGCGCACTCATCATCTTCGGCCCCGCAGAGTGACACAATTGCTTTTTCTGTCTATGCTGACTTAAGGCTGCATCATGACACTCTCCAAGGAAAGTATGTCAGGCTGGTGGAACATCTTGAAGAGGCCTATGAGAGTAAGCAAGTGATGGGTAACAGACCTAAGGCGAAAACCATTTCGAGGCTTGAGTCACTGATCCAGGTAGCCACATCAAGATTGGAGGAGATGCCCGTGCAATGTGACCGGACCAGTCAGATTACTGTGCAGATGATAGTGGATGAGCTTGGGAGTGTGGTCAAGATGCTACATGAGGAAACTACCCACGACACCGCAAGGACCCGTGAGGAGTCCGAGGAGGAGGCTTAGGATGATTTCTAGGGAACTTGACCTTTAGTTACTTGGATTAGGTTGTTCCTTTTATTACCATGTTATTTGTTTCCGTTTCTAGACTCTCGTATTGTTTTAATTCGGATCTGTATTCGTATTTGTACCTTGTAATTCGTACCTTTCGACTTGAACCTTGTTTAAATTCAGTTATGCACTTTCCTTGATTCCTATATTTGCTCCTTTAAATTTCTTGCTTATCACCATGCATCACCTTTATTGTTATATTGAAAACTATATACCATGATGAATGCAAATAATACCTTAGTTTTTGCATCACTCAAACTGTATAACTTTTATTTCAGAAAATGGCACCTAGGAGTGCCCGAGGAAGACCTACAAATAACCAAGAAATTGAAGGAGAAAACCAAAAGCCTGATATAGTATAACTTTTGGAATTGGTATGCTAGCAAACTGCTACTATAGCCCAACAACAACAACTTCTTCAACAAATGCATCTACCTCAACCACCCCCAGCAAACGTCACTACTTTCAAAATCTTCCAATCTGTAAGACCCCAAGAATTTAGATGAACACAAGACCCAGTAGAAGCTCATGCTTGGCTCAAGGAGATGGAAAAGGCCTTTGCCTTAACAAATGTTGGAGATAATCAGAAGGTAGAGTATGCCACTTACTTTCTTAAAGGCGAATCAAACTATTGGTGGGAGTCAGCAAAAGCTTTAGAAGATGCTAAAGTTATTACTTGGGATAGGTTTAAGAGAATGTTTTTGGATAAGTATTTTCCTCGCTATATGCAAACACAAATGGAGATGAAGTTCTTCGAGTTGAATCAAGACAATATGATAGTTGGAGAATATGAGAAGAAGTTTACAGTTATGGGAGAATATGTTGATTCTGAAGAGAAAAGGGCAAAAAGATTCCAACAGGGATTGAAGCCCTGGTTAAGGAGTCGTGTGGCAGCTTTTGAGTTGACTACCTATGCGGAAGTAGTTCAGAAGGCAATGGTAATTGAAGGCGAGAGTGAGAAAAATCAAAAGGAGAAATGCAACAAGAAAAGAAGATTTATAACAGGAGAAGAAGGCTCAAGTTACAAGGGCCAAAATCCGAGAACTAATCAAAGGCTTAAACCTCAGAGTGGACCCGGGAACTTCAAGAAGAAAGAATTTGGGAATAAATCACACGAAACAAGATCTCAATCAACCAGTGGACAGAAACCCCCGCAAGGATCAGTTTTGGAATGTAAGATTTGTAATAAGCGATATACGGGAATCTGTAATAAGGTGAATGTAGTTTGTTTCAAGTGTCATACGAAGGGCCATTATGCTCATGAATGTAAGAATCAGAAGGCCAACATCACGTGTTATAAGTGTGGCAAAGCAGGACATGTGTCACGAGAGTGCAAAGGAGTGGGTAACAATCAATTACTGCAAATGACTACTATACCCTACCCTGTGAATCAAGCAACTCATATGCCAACCCCATCATTCCCATTGTCTTTCAATCAACCTCAGATAGCATCATCTTCAAATCATCCAGCTTTGACTTATCCAGCTCAAGCAAGAACTTTCAACATAAATGTGAAGGATGCAATTCAAAGTTCCGATATGGTGTCAGGTACGCTTTCTGTGAATGCTCCTAGTGCTAAAGTACTGATTGATTTGGGAGCCACCAGATCATTTATTTCGAAGTCTTTTGTTGATAAGTTTTATTGTGAAACCTAATTAATGCATGAGCCCTTATCCATTATCTTAGCTAATCAAGATAGAGTATCTATAAATCATATTTTCCCTCTTTGTGCAATAGAGATAGCCGGAAACATTTTTCCTGCGAACCTTATTCCTTTCCAATTAGGTGAATTTGACGTGATCTTAGGGACGGATTGGCTGGCAAGTTTCAGTTCTCAAATAGACTGTAAGGATAAAAGGGTAGTATTAAGTACACCTCAAGGTAAGAAAGTGACATTCAAGGGCCAAAGGAAAACTCAGACATTCCTCACCTTGATGCAAGCAAAAGAGTTGATCCGGAAAGGATGCGAGGTGTATTTGGCGTATGTAGTTGATAAGAGTAGAGAAGTTTCTAATCCGGAAGACATTCCAGTAGTAAGAGATTTTCTAGACGTTTTTCTTGAAGAGCTTCCTGGCTTACCCCCGGACTGACAAATTGAGTTTACAATAGATCTTGCACCCGACACCGAACCTGTTTCGAAAGCCCCATATAGGATGGCACCAATGGAGATGAAGGAATTAGCAAAGCAAATACAAGAACTACTAGATAAGGGATTTATAAGACCAAGTGTTTCACCATGGGGCACGCCAGTTTTGTTTGTGAAGAAAAAGGACGGGAGCATGAGACTTTGTATAGATTATCGAGAATTAAACAAGTTGATGATTAACAATAGATACCCTTTGCCTAAGATTGATGATCTGTTTGACCAACCCAAAGGAGCCTCTTATTTTTTTCAAAGATTGATCTGCGATCGGGATACCACCAATTGAAGATTAAGTCTGAGGATATACCGAAAACAGCTTTTCGAACAAGATATGGACAGTACGAATTTCTCGTTATGGCTTTTGGGTTGACGAATACACCGGATGCTTTCATGGATTTAATGAATCGAGTATTGAAGGAGTATTTGGACAAGTTTGTCATAGTTTTCATCGATGATATTTTAGTATATTCAAAAATAGAAGTTGATCCTGCGGAACATCTAAGAATAGTCTTGGAAGTGTTGCGAAAGGAGAGACTGTATGCCAAGTTCTCGAAATGTGAGTTTTGGTTAACTAAAGTAAGATTTCTAGGACACATTGTTGGAAGTGAGGGAATTAGGGTAGATACTGAAAAGATTGAGGCTGTAATGAATTGGGAGGCACCGAAGATGCCAATATAAGTGAGAAGTTTTATGGGAATAGCGGGATACTATAGAAGATTTGTAAAGGATTTTTCGAAGATTGCCGTACCATTGACCAGATTGACAAGGAAGCATGAGAAGTTTGAATGGACGGAGAAGTGTGAAAGTAGTTTTCAAGAATTGAAGAAAAGATTGGTAACTGCTCCGGTTTTAGCATTACCAGATGACAAGGGAGATTTTATGATATATAGTGATGCCTCTTATAACGGACTTGGATGCGTATTGATGCAACATGGAAGGTGATAGCGTATGCTTCAAGATAACTTAAACTACATCAACAGAAGTACGTGACCCATGACTTAGAATTAGTTGTGATAGTGTTTGCTTTGAAACTATGGAGACACTACTTATATAGGGAAAAGTGCGAGATATACACGGATCACAAAAGTCTGAAGTACCTCTTTACTCAGAAGGAGCTAAATATGAGACAACGCCGATGGTTAGAATTGATCAAAGACTACGATTGTTCGATACAATATCATCCAGGAAAGGCAAATGTGGTAGCAGACGCTTTAAGTAGGAAGAAAAGCTAAGTATGATAACAATGTCAAAGGAATTATCTGATGAAGTTAAAAAATTACAATTAGAACTTTGTGATCATGGAGGAGCGGAAGAAATGTGTTATGCCGTTAATTTTCAACTCACACTACTAGAGAGGATAAAGAAATGCCAAGATGAAGCGATGACTCAGGAAAATAATCAGTTGACGAGAGAAGAGATATGTACACAAAAAGACAAACAAGGTGTGTTGAGATTTTCAACAAGAATTTGGATTCCAAATGTGACTGAATTGAAGAAGGTTATTTTGCAAGAAGCACACAACTCAAGATTTTCGATTCACCTGGGAAGTACCAAGATGTACCATGATTTGAAGAAGAGTTTTTGGTGGCCAAACATGAAAAGAGAGATTGCAGAATGGGTTTCAAAATGCGACACATGCCAAACAGTGAAAGTAGAACATAGAAACCAAGTGGTTTGATTCAACCATTGAAGATTCCAGAATGGAAGTGGGAAAATATTGCCATGGATTTTGTGGTGGGTTTACCGCGAACACGTTCTAGACATGACGCAATTTGGGTGATAGTTGACCGCCTTACGAAATCAACACATTTTATTCCAATCAATGAGAAGTCTTCGTTAGACAGACTAGTTCATATGTATGTACGCGAAATCGTGTTATGCCATGGTGTACCTATATCGATAGTTTCGGATCGAGACCAGCGATTCAATTTGAGATTCTTGAGGCAATTTTAAAAAAATCTTGGAACGAAATTAAACATGAGTACGGCATACCATCCACAAACCGATGGCCAAAGCGAACGAACAATCCAAACCATTGAAGATATGTTGCGAAGCTGTGTAATTGATTTTTTAGGAAGTTAGGACGATCATCTACCACTCGTAGAATTCTCATATAACAATAGCTACCATTCAAGTATTGGCATGCCACCACACGAAGCTTTATATGGGCGAAAGTGTATAACACCGACAATTTAGGATGAAGTTGGGGAAGGAAAGATTTTTGGACCTGAATTGATTCCGCAAATGAAGGACACCATCACTGTGATCAAGAAGAGTCTCATTGTTGCTCAGGATAGACAAAAGAAATACGTGGACCCCGCGCGGAAGGATGTGAAATTCGAAAGTGGGGAAGGTGTATTGCTAAAAGTATTACCATGGAAGGGTTTGAACCAATTCGGTAAGAAAGGGAAATTAGCTCCAAGATACATCGGACCTTTTGAAATCTTGAACCAAGTAGGGAAAGTTGCTTATGAGCTAGCCTTGCTATAACGACTCGTATATTTCCTATTATTTTAAAAGTGTAATAATGGAATAAATAATTAAATGAAATATGTGTTTTGATTTTTGGCAGCAGTTTATTAATTATAATTTATTTATTTGTGCTATGTTGGTATATGGATTGGATTTTGTGATTCATTATTGAGATATGTGGTTTTGTTACGCTTTTAAAAGTGATTGTATTAAAGTTTAAATTCCATAAATATTTGGATTGTCTCTAAAATTTGTTTTATAATTTTATAATTTCAAAAATTATTTTTGGGATTTTATAGAATTGAGAAATCAAAATTTTGTTAATTATTTATCTTTAAATTATTTTATGATTATGTTTATTTGTAAAATCCATAGTTAAATCCACAAATCTTCAAAAATCATGAAATTCATATTTTATTAAGGTCATAATATTATGAGAATATTAAAATTATTTTGGAAATTTTCGGGATTAATTTCACCCGTGCGTTGTTTCTTTTAATTGTTAAAAGCGGGTATAACTGTATTTCATAAATCATTTTAAAAATTTGAAAATTACAATTTTATGTACTCCAGGATATTTCTGATATTTTAAGACTAATTTGGAATTATTTTGAAGTGTTTTTAACGGCACCTTGTTCCGTCCGATCGCTGAACCCGGGTATTTGTTGCGCTCCAAAATTTGTTTTAAAATTACAAAAATTATGTTTTTATTGACTTCGGGATATTTAAAACATTTTAAAACTACTAACGTGATTTATCGAATTATTTTAAAGGTGACTTGGTTCATTAATTTCAGTATTCGGGATGCATATTCAGTATTCGAGTATTCAGGGACACGTGTTAACTTCTAATAAAAAGAAGTTAACACGTATCCTTATTTGCTGGACACGTGCCTTTCGCTTGTGATATAGGTTGTGTGTTTTTTGGGGGGAGGGTAAACATCTGTTTATTGTCTCTCTCTCGATTGTCTCTATTTCTCTCCCTCGATTCCATCTTCTTCCCCGTTCTTTCTTTTCCCTCTGTTCTTCCCCGGTTTCGCTCGGTTTCTCGCCTTCGGTGAGTTCTCCGACCGGATTTCCGGCGATCTCCTTGTTTCCTATTTGGCTTGTTATATATATACTTTGATATATATATCTGTGTATGATGTGTGTGTTTAAGTGTGGGTGTGTGAGTGGTGGTGGAATGCGGCACCGCCGCCTGTGTTGCATTCCTGTCCGTGGTTCTGTGGCGTGTACGCACGTGTTGACTGCTTGATTCCTGTTCTGTTTTTTTATAGATTGTAAATTGGATTATTATAATAATTTTAATAATTTTAATAATTTTCTGCAGGATTTTGATTAATATTTATGATATTAATTATTCGCGCGGAATTATTTTTAAGGATTAATCGGGGAAGATTTATGTTGGAAACCCGAGAATTAATCGGGTACCCGCGAAATTTTGCCGTCGTCCGTGATGACTTTTTAGGAGCGGACGGTGGGCGGTGATGAATTTATTCTGAGTCCTAAATTTTATAAATAAATAAAATGAGTCGTATAATAAATTCCGTGTGTAAATGATTTAAAATTGTGTTGTGAGATTGTGAATTGTAGATTGTTGTTTGTTGTGAAATCTGGATGTCGATTGTAATCGACGGGTAGGCTTATAAACAAAAGAGTTGCTGCCAAAATTTTCTAAAATTTATTTTAAAACATACTTTATTGTATTAAACATTTTACCCCTATTTGTATACGGACTACGTGATTACGTGATTGTGTGTATAATAACTATATGAGCCGGGTTATCGGATTGGATTATTAGGGTTTGAGGATATCAAGCATGTCAGTATAACTGATTAGGGTATTCTGTATTTGTAGATCTCAGTCGAGTTTTGCCAGGACCGAAGTCAGCGTAAAAGCTACTTAGGGTTTCCGAAAGCGTTGCAAGGCAAGTACCCCTGACTATTCTTTTATGGTTTAGTACGTATGAATAGACTAATGCTTCTTTCTCGTGAAGGAACATAAACGTTTTAAGTTACGTATCCCCTGTAGTTATAAATCATTGTTTTCAAACCTGTTTTGGAGAAAAGTAACTTCGAAAGGTGTGGCGCCCTCCAAACCCGGGTCAGAAGTTTGGGGTCCACACACACACACCTTATTAATAACCTGCTTGTAACAATGATAAAGATAATAATAATATGCAGTGACCCTACTTAACAGCTACCACGGACCGCAACAGGTTAAAGTATGCACACAAGCCAAACACACCTACTTATATTACAAACGTTCAAATCCCAACTATTCCAAACTCAGTACTGAGTATTAAACATTATTACAAATTTTTACAAACTTAAATTATCCCAAAAGAAGCCTACTAGCTTAGCTCGATCAACCTGAACCCCTAACTCTCGCGCTGGACTGGGGATCCTCGGTACCAACCGGTTCCTTTTTAACTGGAAAGAACATAAACAACATCGCACAAATGAGCTAACTAGCTCAGCAAGTCACAATGACAAAACTGAGAATACTGATCATCAGGTAAATATGGTTACGATATCAAGTGAACAATGGATTATGATTTAGAATTGGATATTATATTTTCATTTTAAAAACCAAGGTTAGGCTGCTGATCAGTCACGCACTAACCCCGAGCAAAGCACACAGCACTGCTCTAACAACTGGATCCAAGGCACACATTGGCCTAACTTAACCATTATATGGTCTGACCACGAATCTGCACCACAATTTTTATAAAAACAATCCAATTCTACCATAATAACATAATAAGCAGTAATAAACAATAAACAGGATCATTAACAACATTGGACGTTCAATAATGAAAATGGTTTCAATCTGTATAAAGATCAATATGGCGTTTCCAAAGCTTGGCTGTTAGGTAATGAGAGAATTGGATAACAAATGAATCAACATTTTAGGGTTCCAAGAATTTGGTCTTTCAAAGCATAAGATACAATGGTTTGAATGTGTAAGCAATTTGGTTCAGTGTTTAATATTTAGTTTGTATGTATTTGTGGAGTAGTATCGTATATTTGAGGTCCGTATTTGGCTATACAACAATCAATGGTCTAGAAAGAATCAGGTTTACGGCTCAAGATCAATAACTGGAATCAAGGTTTAGGGTTCAGTGCTTCAAAGCACTTGCAATGTAAAACAACAATATCAATCAATACAATATCTCGAGAAAGTTCAGAACACTTGTGTGGTACTAGCTTATTACACTGCACTTGCTCTCAATCACCACTGTCTTACTCCTGGACTATCTGTTTCCCTTTCCTATGCCTTGCCTCTTATGCTCACATATCATAAGCATCTATCAATATTTAACTCATATGATTCTATTCGACACATACTTCTATCCACCCTTCGTTTCACCCAAATCCGATTAACGGATTGAAAGTTACGAAATAAACAAGTAAATATCGAATATACAGACCGACATTCAACCAACAAGTCACATATAACATATAGCACGTCACATAATCAATAATATATCATTTATAAATAAATCTCGGGTCATAAACAAGCTTTCTGGTATTTAAAATAATTTTTAAAACATTTTTCGGAATTAAAACGGGACGTTGGATTAATTTCGAAGCAGTAAATAGGGTTCAGTTGGCCAATTATGGCTTCAAAACAATTTCATAATAATTATCGAGCCTTGAAAACAATTTAAAATTGTATTTTAAAGCTCGAAACTATTTTTTGGAATTTTTAAATCATTTTTAAATAATTAAATCTAATTAAATAATTAATTAAAATCAATTAATAATTAATTAAGTCAATTAATCAATTAATTTCTGAATTAATTGACCAATTAATCAATTAAAAATTAACTGAAATTAATTAACTAATTAATTCAGATTTATTTTTGAATTAAAAATAATTTTTGGAATTAAAATAATAATTTTTAGAATTTTCAGAAATTAAAAACGAATTTTTATAATAAAAATAAATAGGAAATATGATTTTTTTAATATTTTTAAAACAGGAATCCTAAATTTGCAAACTCTGGAAACTTCAGGGACCAAACTGCATCGTCCCCAAAAGTCTAGGTACCAAACTGCAATTTTACAACCCCCGTCGCCTGAAAATACAGGGGTGGCCGGAGAACACGATTCCGGCAGCCTCACGTCACCACAAGCTCCAGATCACATCTACAGACAACCAGGAACTTATTCATGCAATCAAATCATTCAAATAACCCCAGACTTGGCCGAAAATTGGCCAAGAACATCGCCGGTTTCCGGCGAACTTCGGAAATTTTCAAAACACAACTCCCTTCGATTCAGACATCCTCTGTTAACGAGCTATATACCAATCGATTGCAAATTTCATAAGGAACATAATCCACTATAAATCAACAGCTAATAACCCCTAAATCAAAAAGCCCAAAATTTCAATTGAAAACATTCATACGGGTTATAAACCCTAATTTCAAAATTCGAAAATCAAACTCAATTTTGAACATGTTATTGAACTCCAAATCAGACGTATGACATATGAAAATCATCAGGAAAACAAGCTCTACAACATGCAATCATCAAATCATATAAACAATCATCCGAACAAAAATTCATATTTTTAATAAAAATAATTCGAAAATAAATAAATTTTCAGAAAATAAACCTTGATTTCTGCAGTGATTTGGAACACAGAATCTGATAGAAGACCTTAAGACCTTTGGATTGAGTACTCGAGCTTTGAAAACAGAGATCAATAACACCTTCGTTTTGCTGTTTGATTCTTGGAAGATTATATGAATATAAGGTTTTTCTCTGAAAAATTATATAATTAACTGTCTGCAAATGATTTTAATACGAAATAAAATACGGTAAAGGCTATTTATAATTACCAAAAATTAGTATCCCGTTGGATCATTCCGGATATAAACCGGTACGTTTATTTATAAAAACTGATCCAACTGGTATCGGTTTTCAGGACAGTTATCCAGATCTGTACAATTTGTACTACGGTCTTGGTCTCAGCGCCTGGTTACACATACAACGAGGTGATAATTGGGATAGTTTAATAAAAAGCTCCCGTTTATCGAAAATACGAGTTTTATTGATTTACGGAAACGAATATTGTATCAAAAATGTTGCGCCGGGACCCGCGCAGGACAAACCGTACGCCGGATCGAAAAAGTCAAAACATGGAATATGCTCGGAATATTACAATTAGGTTAGGAAGGAGTTCTCGGAAGTGTTTCGGGTTCCAAAAACATAACAACGGATGACGTCGGTTGGTTCCCGTTTTTATAAAATAGATTTTAAATACCTGGAAAAAGATTTTATAAATTTCATATGATCCTTATAAATTCATAAATCAACATAAAAATAATTAGGAAGATATGACAATTATCTATATTTTATTTTGGACATATAAAAATTAAAATACTCAATTAATAATAATTTTAAACATCCAAACACACTTAACAATTAATTCACAGAATAAATACTGAACACATATATTAATTATTTATTAGCAAAAATAATTACATGATATATCCCGGATATTACAAAAGGTACCTATCTCGAATGAAATAATTTGCGGACTAGATTTTATATGTGTGCTGTTAAAATGAATGGTTTTGGAAATGAGATAGATACAAGTGATTTTAAAAACTGGATAAAATGATCAGATATGGGATACATTGGGGCCAGGGGGCCTATTGAGGTGGCGTAAGAGGCTAATTCGGTTGCGCGCACTATATAACCGATTAGTCCAGCAGGTCAGAGACCTAGCTAGTCTCTGAGTTCCGGAACAGGTAAATGGGATGGCAGTTAGAGCCATCTGGTGTTGATAGACTCATCAGCTGTCTTCACATATCCGTCACGTATCGGATTTAGTTTTATGATTCCCGTAAGGGTATAAGTAATTGATACAATGGTTCTATAAATGTGAATAGCATGCTAAAATTGGACTTTGGTACTTACACAGCACACTACTATGTTTGTTTTGTTAAAAGCATTATAGTCAGTGATATCCAGTTATTTTAGCTTTTCGTTATATAATGTTGTTCAAATGATTACAGTTTTATTCCTATCATTGTTTACATTACTGTTTTTTCTTGTTATTCATATGTTGGTACTGCTGAGCGATTATGCTCACCCTTGCAACCTGTTATATATATATCGCAGATGCCTAGAAGACCAATCAGACCTTGGCAGAACCGTGTTTCAGCCCCTTCAGGACCCGGCTCCTCAAAGGTAGTTAGTATCAGACCACGTGTGGTCTGATGAGTTGCTGAATAAGTTAGTGTGTATCAGACTTTTGAATAAATGGTTTGTAATAATATGTAGCTTGGATCATACTTGAACCTGGATCGGATCTTGGTTCAGGGTCGAGTTAGTTTATTTTAATAATAATCTTGTTGTTTATATTTCTGGTATTTGTATTTGGGGACGTCAACTCCTGACCCCGGGGTTGAGGCCGTCACACTTGCCGCCATAATATCAGCACGTGCATAATGTATTTCATGTCTCATTGCTAAAGAAGATCGGACGCCAATCATGTGATGGAGATCGAGCCAGTGGTAATTCAATCTGATTTATCATATGAAGAGCAACCTGTGCAGATACTGGATCGACAAAAGAGAACTCTTAGAAATAAAGCAGTAAGTTTGGTGAAAGTATTGTGGAGGAATCCTAAAGTTGAAGAGGCAACGTGGGAGTTAGAATCTGAAATGCAGAATCGGTATCCTCAACTATCCTCCTAGATTCTGAGGACAGAATCCTATAAGGGGGGAGGATGTGACAACCGGTGAATATTTGAACTATTTTATTAGTGCGATATATATATTCATAAATATTCTATGTTATAAGGCCGATATGCGGATTCATTATATATTGTGTATAATTTTGTTATATGGCATTGCGAATGTTGCTCAAATACTTCTAAGCGTATAACTTTTTTACATGAGTAAGATTTGTGTTACGCGATTAAATAGGTATCGCAATTTGATAATATTTGAATAGTTGCGACTACGTGATTAAGTAATAATTGAGATTCTCGCGATTTAGTGATATTTGAATAAGTTGCGATTAGGCGAGAAATTATATTCTAACATTGTGGAGTAGAAGTCAATTTATTTACAATTGCTTGTGTGATTTTAATGTGTTAATTATATTTTACATGACTTATATATTAGTGTGATAATATTAGAAAAAAAACTATTATAATATAAATTTTTGTTCAAATTTTTTTTTTTGAAAACAATTTTATTAAACTTCTAAAATCTCATAGTATTTATGGTATTAATCTTGTGATTTATGGATTTATATTTTTATTACTAAAACTCATTCTTTTTAATTATACTTTTAATAGTTGTTGAATTATAAGTGTACCCTTGCATGCAAATTCCACCCAAATAGAGATCAAGGGTAAGACCGACCTTTCACCCTCCACTAACTCCATTTGACCAACTAAATGACCCATAAAAACTTGCATGCAAAATCTTGCTATTAGTGGGTGAAGGATAGAATGGTAAAAACAAAATCCACTTACTACTTGGATGAGACAAAAAGCTAGACCAAACACTCAACCTCACATCATTTTCTTCACCAACACATCACTCCACTCTCTCCTCTCTATACTCCCTCTCGGCCACACCTAAAACCCTCCCCACCCTCTCATTTCCTTCTCCATTTATTCATTTTCTTACACCTTTCAACTCCTCTAAGCAATGGTCAACTACATATGGTTCTATATCATCATTTAAGGTTAGTTTCTTAGTTGCATGTGTTTAAAGCCAAGGGTTTAACTTTGATTCTTGTGAATCTAGAGTTGAACTTAATGTGGCTCATAAAACTTGAGCAAGATATGGTCTTGATGAAGTGTTTTGCTTCTATTTTCAAGCCATGATCGTGGCCTCAAGCATTCGGCAATGACTCCCAAGGAGCCGAATGAATTTTGTGGTTTGTGTGTTAGTTTTATTTATTTTCAAAAAGAAAGAGACTTTGCATGTGGCTTTCAAAGAACTTATAATCTCTTAAAATTTATTTTTACAAAGTTTCCATCCTTGCATGCCATGATTTTTATGATAAAAGTTGAAGTTAAAGCTTCCATCCTTGCATGTTGTAGTATAAGTGATATTTCGAACAAATGTGCTATGTGACTTAAATTTGATTATTTGTGCAATGCATGCCATGGTTTTTGCTCTGAAATTCTAGTATGCTATGTGCCATGATAATTCATAATCAAATCTAGTAGCCATCTAGTTGATACCATGTACTTTTGGTTCGGATTTTTGCTTAAAATCGCATTTATAAAAATCTGCCTTGTTATGCTCTCTGTTTTTGCCTTGGTAAATGACTTATATGGCTAGATTTATGCTCATAATTCCCATAAAATAATATTCAATAGGGTTGTGTATATTGTAGGTTAGATTTGATGGCTTGATTGTTGGTTTTGGTGTTGAAATGGGAGTTAAGGTGGAAGGAGGTACACTAGACACTAAGTAGCAGATTTTTTCCACGATAAGTATAGGCTGTTTTAGGTGAGTTTTGGTGAGGCCTTGCTAGGCCTGAGTTTAATGGAGTTAGGAATTGAGTTTTACTTGAGTCCACTGGCTTTGATTCGTTGAAAAACTTGCATTTAGGTTGGTGCACACACATATACCCGAGAGTAGCTCAGAACAGGGCGGGACCGTGTAAACCTGAACTTTGGTTGATTATAGCCATGCCATAGGCTAGGCCTCCATGGGTCCTTGGCTTAAATAAGTGTAATTAATCCTTAGGAAGCTTAACAAACCATTAGAATTAAAAATTTAATGAGAAAAGTGAGTTTTAAGTAAGTAAAAATAGAGCAGAGTGAATTCAAGGGAGGATGGGCAGAGTCAACTTTGAGCAGAAGCCTAGAGAGGACTAGGTGAGGCCTTGGACTACAACCAAGTTTGAGAGTTAGGTTTAGGTCTTAAGAATCCATGGGAATTGGTTTTTTTAGAATTCCCAATGTAGAAGTTAAGATTTCTGCCAAAGAACACGGGTAGTGCAAACTGGTGCTAGCAGGGAACCTTAGTGTAAGTATTGATCTTTTTAAGTCTGTAAGAGTGAGGCCCCTGAGTATTACAAACTTTAGAAGTTATTTTAGAGTCTTAACAACCTTTGGGAAGTGGTTTGGAGTGAAGCCCCAAGGTGGAGACACCCCATTTCCACCAAGACACCCGAGAGCACCCTTAGAGTGACATTAGGAAGTTTTAGTGGTGAAGAGTCTGCGTATTGCACAACATCTTTAGGTTTAAGTTAAATTTAATAATAGTTCTTATGTGTTACTTGCTTATGTGCTTAGGTATTTAGGTGATATTATAGTTTAAATAACTAAGTAGTATATGCCATGCTATTATGTGATTATGTGATTATGCGGATTACTTGAAATGCATAAGCTTAAGTTATGTATATTCTTATAATTATATGTTCTTGTGTAATAGTAATATGATAAGGGTAAAAGTTAGTCCTAGGAGCTTATAGGCTTATAAGGCGATAAAGGGTGAATAGTAATGAGGTTCATGTAATGTGTAGGTTCCGAAGCGAAGGGAAAGACTCGTGTCTTCAAGATCGAATAATCTTCGAACTTTAAAAGGCAAGTTACTACTGAAGGATTTTTCATCGCAGCGGGGCATGGCAAAACACTTTCACACATATAAAATCCAAATAAAAGCATACAGATCATGAATAAAAATTCGAGGGATCGAATCTAACCTTTAAAATAATTCGGAGACAACGATCAGAGATCCTTAGCAGTTGCTCCTCAAGTGTGAAGCACTCCACCGGTATCCACCAAGAAAACGATATTAAGGAGGAGGAAGGAGGTGGAGAGAATTGGGTTTTCCAAACTTTTTGGGTTTTTGGGTTCGAATGAAAATAGGGTCTATAATAGTATATTTATAGGCAAAATTTTCAGCTGAAATTTTCCCATAAATATTATTATTATTATCCCATTTATTATTCTCATTAATAATTAAAACACCTTTTAATTATTAATCCTTTTTCTAAACACTTTAGAAATAATTCTCTCTCTTGATTTAATTTCCAAAAATTAAATCCTTTAATTAATAATATTAAGAACTTTTCTTAATTAATTTATAATCAATTAAATCTCATTTAATCAATTATTAAATTTGCCAATTAATTATTTATTTCACAAATAAATAATTATTAGCCATTATTAATTAATTCCCCCACCATTAAATCATTCTCTTTTTATGGTGTGACCCTGTAGGTTCAATATTAAGCCGGTAGTAGAAATAAATAATAATAAAACTATTTCATCATTATTTATATAAATTCTCTAATTTATTAAATATGATTAATTAATTAATGACATTTATTCCACATCTTGAGGGATACTTCTCAGCATATCGCGACTATCCGGATAATATGAATTCACTGCTTAGAATACCAAGAACCTATTCAGTGAATAGTTACCGTACAATAAACTCCTTCTACCCTACAATGTCCCGATTAAATACAAGGCATGGATCTCGTGTCAAGCCTATCTAATTCAATCACTTGCTTACCATTTACTATGCATAGTTCTATGCAAATTAGAAACTCCTTTCTAATTTCATTCACTCTAGCCAGAGATTCCTGAACTAGCATAAGTGGATCAGCCTTGAACATTCGCTTCCTTCACTGGAAGGGGTAGATCCTTTATTGATCATACACTATCTTCGTGTACAAATTCCTATACCCAGTAGAGCCCTAATAATTGTCCCTGGAGACTAAGAACTAAACCAAAGCATAGTTCAGTGTACACAAGATGACTATGATGACCTCAAGTCTAAGGATACTTGTACAACTATCACTATGTGAACAACTGCTGACACGTGAGTGAACTTCATCAGTTGTTCAGCTGTGCGAGTCATGTTCAGTGAACTTATTCTATAATAAGCACCTACATACTAGCTATAGTGTCACCACACAAATGTCTATGAGAACAGACATCCTTCATAATGAAGCAAACATAGTATGTACCGATCTTTGCGGATTATTAATTACCAGTTAGTAATCCTACGACCAGGAACTATTTAAGTTTAGAGTTATCATCTTTTAGGTCTCACTATTATGATCTCATCATAATCCATAAAAAGTTTTACTCTTAACTATGGTATATCTTATTTAAACACTTAAATAGATAAAGCCCGTAATAAAAACAAAACAAGTCTTTTATTAATATCAATGAAATCAAAACAGATTACATAAAGTTATTCCTAAATCCTCATACATGATTGGACTTAGGACACATTCCTTTCAATCTCCCACTTGTACTAAAGCCAATCACTCTGGTATCTAATACCCATCTTGTCTTTATGACGATCAAAGTGACTTTCATAAAGTAGCTTTGTGAGTGGGTCTGCTATATTGTTATGTGTGTCAACTCTAATTCAATACAATACAAGAAATGTTACCGCGCTCCCACTTACCCTTTTGTAGACGCATGGTTCATCTGCGTTTTTGATAAAATCAAACTCTTTGATTATCTCATCAAAATGAATGTTCCATCTTTCGAGAAGCCTGCTTTAAACCACATATGGTTCGCAACAGCTTACACACTAGGTTTTCATTTCTCTTGGAAAGAAAACCATCTGGCTAATTGCCATATCTCATAGTCGTAGTAAGCAGCAATCGCAAGCAAATTCCGAACTGATTTTAACAGGGCTACAGGTAAAAAGTTTCATCAAAGTCAATACATTGCCTTTGTTTGAATCCTTTTGCCACAAGCCTGGCCTTATAGGTCTCTACCTGGCCATCTGCTCTAATCATTCTTTTGTATCCCGTATACATAGATTTCATTCTGGATTTCATGGCACTATGCCATTTCTCTGAGTCAACACTACTCATAGCCTCATTATAGGTTATAGGGTCGTCATCATCAATGATCGACAACTCATTGTCATTCTCAATGACAAGGCCATATTACCTCTCAGGTTGGCGAGACACTCTCCCTGATCTATGAATGGGCTTTTCCACAAAAGGTTGTTTAGTCAGAACAGGTGTTTCCACTCGATCTGTAGTAGTTTGTGCTTCTTGAACTTCATCAAGTTCAATTTTGCTCCCACTGTTTCCTTCAAGGATAAACTCCTTTTCCAAGAAGGTAGCATGTCTGGAGACAAACACCCGATGATCGGTGCAAAAGTAATACCCTAAAGTCTCTTTAGGATATCCCACAAAACTATATTTTACGGATCGATATTCCAGCTTATCTGGGTCAACTTTCTTGACATAAGCTGGACATCCCCAAATCTTAACGTGTTTAAGACTCGGTTTCCTTTCTTTCCATATCTCATACGAAGTTTGAGGAACAGATTTGGAAAGCACCTTATTCAGTAAATATGCCAAGGTTTCCAATGCATAACCCCATAGGAATACTGGAAGATTTGCATAGCTCATCATGGACCGAACTATATCAAACAAAGTTCGATTTCTCCTTTCAGATACTAATCTGGATGAGTCCACTGGGAGACTATACCATTTACTTTGAGATAATCCAGAAACACTCCATTAAAGTATTCACCACCTCGATCTGATCGAAGAATTATAATACTATATTTGGTTTGTTTCTCCACTTCATACTTATACTCTTTGAACTTTTCAAAGGCTTCAGACTTGTGTTTCATCAAACATATATCCGAATCCAGATCTATCATCTATGAAAGTAATGAAGTATGAAAATCCACCCATGGCTTGCGTAGACATTGGTCCACATACATCTGTGTGTACCATTCCTAGCAAATTTGCAGCCCTCTCTCCATGTCTACTAAATGGAGACTGCAGTGCCACAATAAAGTGAGATTTTCATCATCCCTTTTCTTTTATTAGTTTGTTCAATCTGAAGTAAATTATGTCACATATATACAGACCATTATTTAAAGCACCACGTCCATAAAGAATATTATCTCTAAGAATAGAATATTCATTATTCTCAATAATAAATGAAAATCCAGCCAAGTCTAATATGGGAATAATATTCCTCACAATCGAGGGAACAAAATAACAATTATTTAAAACAATAGTCTTGCCAGTAGGCATATGTAAATGAAATGATTCTACATCTTCAGCAGCAACTCTTGCTCCATTTCCCATCAGTAGAATCACCTCCTCTTCCTCAAGAGTCCTACTTCTCCTTGGTCCCTGCAACAAATTGCAGATTTGAGAACCACAGGCGGTATCTAATACCCAAGTAGAAATTTGATTTAATGACATATTCACTTCTATCATGAACATACCTGAATCAGAAGCGGTAGTCTCACTACCCTTCTTCTTCTTCAATTCTGCAAGGTAAACCTTGCAGTTCCTCTTCCAGTGCCCCACCTTGTTACAGTGAAAGCAAACAACTTTGCTCTTGGGGTCTTCAGCTTTTGGTGGAACCGGCATTTTCTCACCTACTTTCTTCTTTTTGGAAGGGTTCCTCTTCCTTTTCTTAGGATTGGAACCTTCACCAATTAGAAGAACAGAACTCTTCTTAGGGGGAAATTCGATTCCGCAGTCTTCAACATGTTGTGGAGTTCAGGCAGGCTGACATCCAACTTATTCATGTGAAAGTTCACAACAAACTGCGAGAACGAACTCGGAAGCGATTGCAAGACCAAGTCTTGGCTCAGTTCCCCATCCATGGCAAAACCAAGTTGTCCAAGACGTTCAATCAAATTGATCATCTTAAGTACATGGTCATTCACAGATGATCCCTCAGACATCCTACAACCGAACAACTCCTTCGATATCTCATATCGAGCTGTCCTCCCCGCCACATCATACAACTCTTGTAGATGCATTAGGATAGTGTGAGCATCCATATGCTCATGTTGCTTCTGTAGCTCAATGTTCATGGAAGCTAGCATGATGCATTGAGCAACATTTGCATCATCTATCCACTTACGATACACAACATGTTCATCATTATGGGCATCAGTAGCAGGTTCAGTAGGCTTAGGTGAGTCAATCACGTATTCCAGCTTCTCAATCCTGAGAACAATTCTCAAGTTTCGAAGCCAGTCAGCATAATTAGGACCAGTCAATTTGTGAGCATCTAGTATGCTCCTGAGTGATAGTGCAGAAGACATAACGTACAAAGTAAATCTGTAAATGATAAACACATAACAAAACTTAGCAAATATTCGATTTCATTTTAAAACACTATATGAATCGGGTCTTTATTCATAAGTGGCTCCCACTAGTTTATCTAATTTATTCAACCCCCTACGTGAAAAATTAAGCATTCATAATGCTAGTGGGAATAGGGATCCTACATTCCATTACACAACCCTGGTTGTGGCACGAAACGCCATGTAATGTTTAATAGGCAGACAACTCTTGTCAATTACATCTAATGTTATTCCCTAATCAAACTTTAGCCTCTTGAATAATTGAGTCATGGCTGTGGCACGACAAACTCAATATTCTAAGTCAAGTCTAACCCAACATTCCGTACAATTGAATCAGTCCCCAAAGGCCCACGGCTGTGGCACGTAACGACCTTTAGATTCTTATTCAATGTACACATCTCTATGTAATAGACAAGTATTTCTTACTTCGAAATCAAAGCCCTCGGCTGTGGCACGAAACGACAATGATTTAAAAATAAGAACTACTTTTCTATCATGTTGGAAGGCTATGACCGACACAAGCCCGTTGTATCATTGGCCAATTACTACTTGATATTATTTAATTTTAGAGGGATTATATTACGTTACAATTATAATCATATTATAAAGAGATTCTTCCTTTTAAATTAAATATTTCAAATCAATAATCAATAATAAGATGATTCCCAGATCGGGTGGAGCATTGTCAAGAGGCGTCACTTAATAACCCTTTCTTACAGATAGAAATCTGTTGTTGACAGAATCATCCTTTCTCTCATATCAAAAATTCATATTCAATTACGTGTTTCACAAACACAAGAATCTCATGATTGTATTCATAATATTGTTATTAAGGTTATGAAACAATTTCACTATACTAGGTTGTCTAACAAACACCTTATGTTCATTTAAGTTCACCTAAATCTATCATCGCATGATAAAGTAAGCATATATCACATATATCAACATGAATAAACATCAAGGTAGGCATGTTATATCATCTAGCACATTAGTCTAAGCATTATACATCTCTATGTATCACATGAAGCATTTAAAAGCAATTAAAAACAGTCAAAAACAGCTTTAAAACACTTCATGAAAATATAAACAGTTCAAAACTTTTATATAAACTAAAATTGATCACTCCATTAGATCCGTCTCGGAAAAACGAATCCAACGGTATATTGCACGCCTAAAACGGAGCTACGAAACTCCGAGAAAATCAATTTTAATGTAAACAGTCGGGCTGTAACGCATTACAGGAACGCGTTACAAGCCCTGTAACGCATTCCGGTGATGCGTTACAGCCCTTTTAACCAATTAAAAGGTGTAAAGCATTCCGTGAATGCGCCACAGCGTGTAACGCATTCCCGGAATGCGCGACACCTTTTTTTTTTTTCTGCAGCAGCCGCCGTCTTTTTCCTCGGAAAACGAGCCGCCTGACACCACTGTTCTCTGTCTGCCTCCTTTTCCGTGCAGCAGTACAACACAGACAATACAACAGCAGATGCAAAATATATACTTACAATTTATATATATATATGATTATTTAATTACGAATTTAGTTGCAACAACTTTAAAAATTCATAATAAAAAATCTATACATCATAAAATTATGAAAAAAATACCCAGACGATCCACAACAGTTGTAGAACCCAGATCAACATTCAAAATTATTCTGAGAAACGATTTCTCATCAGACAAAATTAATCCATGATATAACTTGTAAAAATCATAATTAATTCATACAAGCACATAAAATTTTGAAATTTTTACCACAGATCTATATGCATACAACCTATGCTCTGATACCATTGAAGGATTTTTAATCGCAGCGGGGCATGGCAAAACACTTTCACACATATAAAATCCAAATAAAAGCATACAGATCATGAATAAAAATTCGAGGGATCGAATCTAACCTTTAAAATAATTCGGAGACAACGATCAGAGATCCTTAGCAGTTGCTCATCAAGTGTGAAGCACTCCACCGGTATCCACCAAGAAAACGATGTTAAGGAGGAGGAATGAGGTGGAGAGAATTGGGTTTTCCAAACTTTTTGGGTTTTTGGGTTCGAATGAAAATAGGGTCTATAATAGTATATTTATAGGCAAAATTTTCAGCTGAAATTTTCCCATAAATATTATTATTATTATTATCCCATTTATTATTCTCATTAATAATTAAAACACCTTTTAATTATTAATCCTTTTTCTAAACACTTTAGAAATAATTCTCTCTCTTGATTTAATTTCCAAAAATTAAATCCTTTAATTAATAATATTAAGAACTTTTCTTAATTAATTTATAATCAATTAAATCTCATTTAATCAATTATTAAATTTGCCAATTAATTATTTATTTCATAAATAAATAATTATTAGCCATTATTAATTAATTCCTCCACCATTAAATCATTCTCTTTTTATGGTGTGACCCTGTAGGTTCAATATTAAGCCGGTAGTAGAAATAAATAATAATAAAACTATTTCATCATTATTTATATAAATTCTCTAATTTATTAAATATGATTAATTAATTATTGACATTTATTCTACATCGTGAGGGATACTTCTCAGCATAACGCGACTATCCGGAGAATATGAATTCACTGCTTAGAATACCAAGAACCTATTCAGTGAATAGTTACCGTACAATAAACTCCTTCTACCCTACAATATCCCGATTAAATACAAGGCATGGATCTCGTGTCAAGCCTATCTAATTCAATCACTTGCTTACCATTTACTATGCGTAGTTCTATGCAAATTAGAAACTCCTTTCTAATTTTATTCACTCTGGCCAGAGATTCCTGAACTAGCATAAGTGGATCAGCCTTGAACATTCGCTTCCTTCACTGGAAGGGGTAGATCCTTTATTGATCATACACTATCTTCGTGTACAAATTCCTATACCCAGTAGAGCCCTAATAATTGTCCCTGGAGACTAAGAACTAAACCAAAGCATAGTTCAGTGTACAGAAGATGACTATGATGACCTCAAGTCTAAGGATACTTGTACAAATATCAGTATGTGAACAACTGCTGACACATGAGTGAACTCCATCAGTTGTTCAGCTGTGCGAGTCATGTTCAGTGAACTTATTCTATAATAAGCACCTACATACTAGCTATAGTGTCACCACACAAATGTCTATGAGAACAGACATCCTTCATAATGAAGCAAGCATAGTATGTACCGATCTTTGGGGATTATTAATTACCAGTTAGTAATCCTACGACCAGGAACTATTTAAGTTTAGAGATATCATCTTTTAGGTCTCACTATTATGATCTCATCATAATCCATAAAAAGCTTTACTCTAAACTATGGTATATCTTATTTAAACACTTAAATAGATAAAGCCCGTAATAAAAACAAAACAAGTCTTTTATTAATATCAATGAAATCAAAACAGATTACATAAAAGTTATTCCTAAATCCTTATACATGATTGGACTTAGGACACATTCCTTTCAACTACCTCCTTATGCTTATAATTGTTGCAAGTCTACATACTATTTCATGAATGCTTAGTTGTAATAATCACCATGTCATTAGTTAGTTCAAATACTTTCGTTAATAACTCTTAACCTGGTTAGTACCTTACCTTCAAAATATTCCCTATGCATTTGACCGTAAATACTAAACTCTCCACCAATTTCCCTAATGCGAACCTCATAACACAATCATATTCATAAAAATCGAAGTACCACCCTCGATACCATTAGAGTTGACTTTTATTTTATTCGACCTTGGAACTCATCCTATAGGGATTTCTAATATGCGTTTGTCATCTCATTAGTGAACTTGAATTCTCTTGTTACAATTCAGTTAAAGTGATACCAAATCTTTCCCCGACATCCATGTTATAAATCATTGAAAATAAAATAAATTTTTTCTTATCTTAGTGGATTGGACCCAGACGCAAGTCCTTTTCACGTTATTGATAGGGTCACATATAGCCTAGGGATCCCATTATATTTGAGAACCCAGCGCGGTCCGGGATTACTTCACGACAGATCACCGGCGTAATCTGTAGCGTCCTAAAATTGATTTTGATGATTTCATATTTAAATGATTATAATATGTTGCCCGATGCCATGATACCATATGCCATGTTTCGATGGTTATGGTTCTACCATGTCCTTATATTATAACGTCATGTTTCTTATTGTCATTTTTTCAAGCATCTATAAACGAGAATGATTATGTTTGGATAACCTATCAATAATGATACAATTAACGCTTTCCTCACATTTGGTTCTAGGGTGACTTCACTACGACTTCTCTTGGTGAAATGTATCCATCTAGTCTTTGATGTCCTGCCTTAATTCTTGGGTAGGTATAACATTTATTTACATGTTTCCCCCCATTTTCTCTTTATGTCTGGTCACTAGATCTTTTCTTTTAGCCCTCGGTACTTAATCGTACTCCTGGGATGCATTCCCTATCTCAATTTACAAATGTTTCCTAAACTTTTCACTTTACTTCTGTCCCTCATATTACCCATATCTTACCTATATCATGACATTTTATAAAGTTTCTTTATCATCCTTTTGATTCCACTTTCTTTCCTATCTCCGTTCTTCATTCTCATAGCTCATTCAAAACCAAACTCTTGATATTAATACTCATTTTGATGTCAAATCAAATTAGATAGTAATACGAACTTTGTTGCTCACAACATCCCATAATGAAGTAAACATCAATCATCTATATTACTACCACTTTTAAAATTTAACAACAACCTAAGCATCAACATCAATCAGAAACTGAATTAAAACTGGATCTCGCATTTTATCCAAAACAGAAATACTTGATAAACCATTTATTGTATGATTATCAAAAAAATTTAGAAACAAGATGTCCTTTAATAAAACTTTATTACAGATGATAAAATCTCTTTGATTGTCTAATAAAATCCATATTGGTGTAGTTATTAATCTCTTCTTTATTCCACCTCCCTTCTTCCTTTCCTTCATTCCTTCTCTTTGCTCTATCTTAAATCTTTAGTTATTGAAAAAATTCTTCTCACTTGTCCATAGAAATAACTTTACATTTCTCTTGTCCATTATAAAGGGCATATTCATCCAAGTAAAGCCTCACACACTTGCAGCAATTTCTAAATTCTACTGGTGTCCTTACTTTCTCCAAATTCCTCATTGCTTTGATTTCGGATTTGAAAGTTACATCAAAATTTGACTTAATATAATTGGAATCGATTTCCATCTAACTAACCATTAATTGGTAAAATTAACCAATTAACTCAATTAATTGATCAATTGCACCAAGTGATGACTAGCTAAATAAAATCAAAGACCAATTATATATAGTCAGATTGGCTGTAACAACCTCTTTTAGAGACCGAGATCACAATTATTTGGAGTATCAACAGGAATATCAATAACACACGGAAGTATATTTTCAATCTTTAAAAGTAGGGTATTTTCCAAAAATTTGGCAGCATCTACTTTATTATTGACTACCAGCCGGACTCAAGCTGACACCAATAATCAATCAAATAACCAACAATCAACCCACAAGTATGCCAATCAACTGCCACCTTCTAAACTCACCATTTCACCACCACATATAATACTATCCAGTACAAACTAGATTTTTAGTTCAACTTAAGATTATAGCGACCAATTCTTATTATACCATACCTTTCCCATTTATTCTGATTATAACAGAATATAACTAATGAATTCAATTACAAATTATTCTAGAATTCTTCTAGTTCATGTTTCAATTTAAGCTATCTAATTCACAATTCATCTATCCTTGACAATATACACTTGTTCTTATTAGTTAAGTTGTTCAACTTCTGATAACCAACACCTGGTCTCAAACAACACTATCATGATCTTGTGAAAGAATTTAATTAGTTTTAACGCATTACTTCTTAAAAATTGTTACAGTTAAACCACCATATCTTCATCTCCACATATGCCTTTCTATACTGAACCTTCTTCGCTGGCTCAGTTATGAGCATCAAATTTTCCATAACTCACTTACTTAATTGGGAAAGCCCAACCATTCCTTGAAGAACACACTCAAAGTTTATTCGTAACCAGCATTTCTTCGATCTTCATTGGGAATATGTTGTGAACTTGATGATTACATTAACAAAACACCTTAGTAGATTTAACTTAGTGAAAAATGTAGCACTCGACGGATGATTAAATATAGTCTTGACTATATTTAATAATAAGTATTGTAACTCATTTCTGCAAACAACTTTGTATAGATTCTGTAGTAGCATATGAGTCATGTTGGCTTTTCTTAGATATGCAGAAAAGGTTGATTAATTGTAAATATAAGATATCTTGTAATTCTGCATAAGGGAAATGAAGTCAAGTGTCAAATAGCTACCCGGCGGATGATTAACAAAGCTACCCGATGGATGACAAGCATGTACCCGACAAATCATCAATTCAACTGTCTGTTGACAGTGACAACACAGTCACATGTGTTGGGTGTTTGTAAAAGGAATGTGGTAGCCTGTTTAACAGGAAATGAAGAATAAAGAAGCATTACCATTTCCATGCAAGTTACGAAGGTTTTCAAAGATGCTGGAATAGAGTTGTGAAGCAACATGGAGTTTGACTTGAAAGTTTTGTTTTATTATCCTGTCTTATTACCATGTAAACTTGGTGGTATATAAACCAAGTATAGCTAGTAGAATAAATAACTAAGCGAACACTTTTAGAAGAGAAATAAAAAAAGCTATAACTGTTAAGAATTTATCTGTAGTTTGTTTGTTCACTTGTAAAGCAGCTGTGAGACAATTTGTTCTGCACAGAGTTCTTCATTCGATATATATATATATATATATATATATATATATATATATATATATATATGGTGGATACTTTCAAATCCACCAGAAAGTTTTAAAGACTTGTGTTTTTATCACTTTGTGTTTTTGATTTATTTAACTTGTGATTCTGCACCTTGCAAATCAAAACACTTATATATAGTTTGAGTTAGAACATTTTATAGTTCAAGAAAAAGTTTACTAGAATTACATTCGAACCCCCTTCTATAATTCTTGCTGCATTGTTAGGGACTAACAATTGGTATCAGAGCAAGCTCTTGAAGCACAAAGAGTTTAAAGATCACAACAAACAACAAGATGAACAAGAAGGATGTTGGAGTCAAGATTCCTTTTATGGACAAAGATAATTACCATCACTGGAAGGTAAAGATGCATCTTCATTTACTTTCTCAAGATGAGGCCTATGTGGATTGCATAGAGGGAGGTCCTCATATACCAATGAGAGCTGCAACTGGAAATGAGCCATCAGTTCCCAAGCCAGGGCATGAATGGTCAGATCCTGATATTGAACAAGTCAGGAAAGACAAGAAGGCCATGGATATTCTGTTCAATGGAGTTGATGGTGACATGTTTGATAACATCATTAACTACAAGACAGTTAAGGAAGTTTGGGATACCAATCAAATAATCTGTGATGGCAATGAACAAGTTAGAGAAAACAAGATGCAGTTACTAATTCAGCAATATGAGCATTTCCACTGTGAAGAAGGTGAAACTCTCACTGATAGCTTTAGTAGATTACAAAAGCTACTAAATGCTCTGAAGTTGCATGGAAGATTCTACCAAACCAAAGATTCTAATCTCAAATTCCTGAGATCCCTTCCAAAAGAATGGAAACCAATGACAATCTCCTTGAGAAATTCACAAGAATACAAGGAGTTTACATTAGAGAGATTGTATGGAATTCTAAAGACTTATGAGCTTGAAATAGAGCAAGATGAAAGAATGGAGAAAGGGAGGAAGAAAGGAGGATCCATTGCACTGGTTGCTGAGTTAGAGAAAGAGAAGGAGATGAAGATAGAACTTGTTGAGTCTACTTCAAAGGTCTGTGAAAAAAAGGGCAAGGGGCTGGTATCAGAAAATGAAGATTCTTTGAGCCAAGATAATATGGATGATATTGATGAACATCTTACATTTCTTTCCAGAAGATTTACCAAGCTCAAGTTCAAGAAGAACTTTGGAGCAGCTAAGCCAAATAGAAACATGGTGGATAAATCAAAATTCAAGTGTTTCAAATGTGGCTTGGCAGGGCACTTTGCAAGTGAGTGTAGAAAGTCAGATTCCAGCTAGAAGAAGTTTGAGCATGTGGATTATAAACAGAAGTATTTTGATTTACTCAAATAAAAGGAAATGGCTTTTATTACACAAGAAAATGACTGGGCAGCAGATGGTCTGGATGATGATGAAGATGCCAGCTATGTCAATCTAGCCCTAATGGCCAAGTCTGATGAAACAGAGACAAGTTCTTCAAGTAATCAGGTAATCACCACTAACATTGCACATTTATCTAAAGATGAGTGTAATGATGCAATAAATTACATGTCTACAGAATTATATCATCTGCGTGTTACACTTAAGTCCCTCACTATGGAATATGCTAAAATCAAAGAAAACAATTTATTTTTAAGTGAGAGGAATAATGTGTTTGAGAATAGAATGTAATATTGCTAAGGATGAATTAACTGAGTCCTTGAAGAAAGAAGAGATTTTGAAGAAGCAGCTTGAACGAGAACAGGAAGTGATTAAGGCATGGAAATCATCTAGAGATGTCCATGCTCAAATCACCAAAGTTCAAGGTATTGAGTCCTTCTGTGATGCAGCATGGAAAAAGAGTAAAGAGAAGATGGAATCCAATTTGGTTGAAGGATTGCTAACAAATGTAGACTCGACGGATGATGAGAGTCATCCGTCGGATAATCAAAAAGATTATCCGTCAAGTGACATAAATCCTCATCCGTCGGCTGTGAGCAAACCTGTGAGTAAAGCCAAACTTGCCAAGTTAAATGAAAAATATGGATCAGTTTCCAAAAACTTTATTTCAGGAGAATCAAGTCAAGTGAAGAAGGAGAAGAAAGTGAATGTTGGTCATCTGTCCATCAAGCAATTGAATGACAGATTAGAAAAGATTGAGGTTAAAACAGAAGCTAAAAAGAAAAATAATAGAAATAGGAAGGTAGGAATTAACAAACATAACAACTACACACCTGATAAGTATGCTCCAAGAAAAATCTATGTTAAGTATGGTGGTGCTAATCATTTGTCTGTTAATTGCAAACTTGCCATGCCTACTCCCATATCTATACCACCTTCTTTTCCCAACATGAGTGCTATGCCTTCTATGCCTATGAATGCTATGTCTGCACAGAACATAAATGCACAATTTGCTAATATGCCATTTGCACCTAATCCTTATTATGTTATATTTAGTATGCCTCAAATGCCATTTAGCATGCCCTACTGGAATAACATGTTTGCAAATAGCATGCCATTTCCTGTTAATCAAAATGTGCATGATAATTCTGTTTTAATGACTGGATTCAAAGGTCCAACTCAGATGACTAAGGATGAAGATGATATCCCCAAGTCAAATGAGATAAAACCTAAGAAATAAAAGAAGAAAGCTAACAAGGCAGGACCCAAGGAAACTTGGGTACCAAAATCAACTTGATTTGGTTTTGATGTGTGCAGGGAAACAGAAAGAATCTGTGGTAGTTAGATAGTGGTTGTTCAAGACACATGACTGGAGATTCTACCCTGCTCACAGAGTTTAAGGAGAGAGCTAACCCAAGTATTACTTTTGGAGATGACAGCAAGGGTTATACTGTGGGATATAGCTTGATTTCTAAGATAATGTCATCATTGAGGAGGTTGCCCTAGTGGATGGTCTCAAGCATAATTTGCTGAGTATCAGCCAGCTTTGTGAAAAGGGCAATTCAGTAACCTTTAATTCAGAATCCTGTGTTGTGACAAACAAGAGGAGCAACAAAGTGGTTCTCACTGGAGTGAGAAAAGGAAATGTGTATCTAGCTGACTTCAACTCATCAAATGCAGAATCTGTCACTTGCCTTATTACGACCGGTATTTCTAAACCCTATCTATATATAATTATGTGTTTATAATTAAAATTTAAATTATATGGAATTATAAATGTGGATGATCTATATGACTGAGTGCCTATAAACTAAGTGTTTAATGTATTAGTTTATATAAAATTTTTGAAAATAAAATCCTATCATTTAGTATTTTTAAATGATAATCAAAAGTACTTCATTTTATATGAAAAATCGATTTTAAAAATCTTTTAACAATAAACTTTCAAATTTTTTATCATTAAATTTCTAAAATTATAAGCTATTTTATGATATTTATTTTGTGATTTATAGAGGTGCATTTATATTTATAAAAATTGTTTTATATAAATTAGTTAATTTTATTAAATTGCAAATTACTTAGTTGCCCATGCATGCAAATACCCTTCAATTAAATTTAAAAGGGCATAAGAGACAATTCATACCTCACTAACCTTCTTCTATCCACCAAAAGACTAAACTACCCTTGCATGCACTTTTGCTTGGTTATTGAACAAGGGCACTTTAGTACATTCCAAATTCCACTATTGAATTCGTGCATGATGAACCATAAAGAGAGGAGTTAACCCAAAACCATACTCCACTCAAGCTCATCATTTTCAATCTCAAATTTCTCTCCTCCCCCTCTCTTTTTCTTCATTCGGCCGAAGCCCCTTCCCCTATTTCATTCAATTTTCTTCATCCAATTCTTGCCATTCTAGTGTAATTTCATTAACCATTCATATAATATACACTTTACAAGAAGTTCCATGCTTAGGAGATGAAGTTTAATGCTTGCATGTCTTGATTTTATGTGATCTCCAAAGAGAAACTCTTAATTCATGTGGATTAAAGAGTTCTCTATGAGATATACTTTTTATGTGCATAAATTAAATGTTTCCATGAATAAAAATCTTTTAAAACCTTTGCATGCTACTGATCTTTAGTTTTAAAGTCATATTCTACTTTGCATGTTAGAGATAGGGCATTATTTTCAAGTATAATCATGTTATATATGCTCTTCTTCTCGAAAATGTACATGAATGCTTAGTTTGTGTTAAATTCGACCTTATATGTGCTTCGAATTGTTTCTTTGATATTATGATTGATCTTATTGTTAAATGGTAGTGTTCATGATCTTTTGAAGTAGTTAAGTATTTTAAGTAGAATTTATGAGCTAATAACTCTTTTGTTTAGTAAAACCTGATTTACTGATCATCTTGAGTGGCATGTTAAGTTTTGTTTTGCATGTTGGTACTATAGGGCATGGATGATCTCCTTTATTGGTTGAGGCCTTAGTTTAGAGTCTTATATTAGTAAATTTGCCTTGGTTGAGATTTAATTCATGGTCTTAAAGTGGGAGTTAAGGTGGAAAGGCTAGGATAGAATCTTGAAAACTTTTCCAGATTTGCATGTGAGTTTTGTGTTGATTTTGAATGGGCATTTCTTAGGCATTGTTAGGACCAAGCCACGGGGAGTTAAGACTTGGGGTATAATTGAGTCTAGAAGTCACAATTTACAGAAACCCAACCATTTAGTGAGGTGCACACACCAAAATTTAGAATCTGTCCAGCAGGGGACAGTTTTACTGCAACTTAGAAATGAGGAGTTTTGACCATGTCACAGGTAGGTCCGCACTAGGCCTTGATTAGACCTAGTTATAGGGAGTGTCAGAGGAGTTTTTCCAGACATAGTTCATAGTAATTGAGTTAGAATCATGTGTCATAAGTTAGTGCAAAATAGGACACTTTTTTGTCCAGAAAACAGGGGAACATTGGACTTTAAGCTTAGGCCCAAGCTAGGCCCTTGATCCACACCAAGTTTAAGAGTTGCATTATGGTTAGAAGAGTCTAGTGTAGAATTTGAGAGGTAAACTTGAAGTGAAAGGGTGTCAATTGTACCCATAAACCCATTGGTGTCACCCTGAAATCACTATAATGAGGAAAATCACTTAACCATTAGTTTTAGGGCACATATGAGTGAGGCATAGGTTGACCACCATAGTTGTAAGATAGTATGAGGTCAGTAGAGTGTAAGGCCTAAGTCAGGGTCCATAAGAACTTGATGGTTTAGAAAAGGCACTTCGAGTTATGAGGACGATATTAAGAGTTTTGGCTAGTTTAGCATAACTAAGTGACTTGAGTAAGTGGAGTGAGATCATCCAAGCCTAGTGGTACAATATAGTGTGTATGGATATATTATTATGTACTTAATTGTGCTATGTGAACATGAGTGGTTATGTGAACTATTATGCTTATAAGGTAATTATAAGCGTTTATGTGTATATAGGCCTAAGTGCTAATGTGCGTAATTTCGGTATATAATTAGGTTGAGTTAGTAAGTATATATTATAATGAGGATATTATTATTTTGTGTAGGCTCTCGAGACGAGGGTAAAATTGCCATTAAAGTCGAGTGAAGCTCCAGTTGCTCCCACCTGCCAGTCAAGTCAAGCCTTTCTCAAAGCAAGTGTTTCAACCTACCTTTTTGTTTATACTACAAGATAGTGTTAGCCCAGCTTTTATATATGATGCGAGTATTTTAATTCACCTTGATATATATGATCCAAATGGTTTCAAATCTATCTTACGTATTATATGCAAATGCCATGAACCCTCAAGTATCTATTGCAAGTAGTTTAACTTTGCTTGGAGATTTCTATGCAAGTAATTTAAAAGTCATACCATGCTAATATAACAAGTAATTGTGATGTGGAACCCTGTGCAAGTTATACTCAGTAACCTTATCTTGATACCTAAAAGTCAGCTATCCCTTAAAAGTCGTTCATGATTGCTTGAAAACCCTATTCTTACCCCTAAAACATGATACCCTGTTATACTTTGAACTGATGCTCACCTTCTTTATATTTAAATACCTATGTCTTATCTGGAACCATTACCTTGAACCTAGTTTGACTTAGTTCCTTCATACTATCCAATAACACTACTAAATCTCATTGTCAAATTCCTTGTGAATTGAAACCTTGCAATTCCCTTGATAAAGTATAGTCTAGTTGATCATGGCCTTGAAATTTAGTGGACCTATTCCCTGTGCTTCAAAGTTGATCTAGAACCCTTGATAAAGATGCTCACTGTTTAAGAAATTAACCGTCACTTGGCATCAGTTTTAAAAATAAAAAGTTAAAATTTGGATTTCCAGTCCCAAAGGGGGATAAATATTTTCTTTAGATAGTGGATCTGGACTGAGATGCAAGTCCTTTCCACTCTTAATTTGTAGGCTTAAAAGTTGCCTAGGGATCCCATTAATGTTCTAGAACCCAGCGAGGTTCGGGATTACTTCGCGGTTGATCACCGGCTGTAATCCGTAGCGTCATAACATGGTTTTTGATAAGGAAATGGTTTTGAATGGTTTTATTACAAGAAAAGATGCCATCACCCAGAAAGTTTATCTCTTGATACTATATTGTTGAATCTTTCAATTCCATTATTAATGTATTATTCTTGGTTATGTATATTATTGCGCTTGTTGAGCATTTGGCTCACTACTAGCTTACTCTGATTGTACAACTAGCAGATATGGTTAGATTCAAGCAGACCGCACATAAGACTTGTGATGCCGATTCGTATGTCCGAGCTCAGGTAGTTAGTGAATTTGTGTGTGGGTACTCGATATTGGAATCAGGTTGTAATAGTTAATAGTGTTGGGCTGTTCCAAAAACTAAACTATAAAGGTCTTGGATTCAGATGTATTTACTTCTTTTTGTTAACTAATTTAATTACTCGTATATTGTCTTTCGTAAATGTTTGGGGCGTGACAGGTTTTGGTATTAGAGCTACGGTTTAGAGTCCCTAGACAGCCCAAATAGGTTATATATCTATTTAGGTTTATAGAATATTATACGAGAGTGTAGGTATATGATATTCGAGTTGTTTACTACTAATTCTCTTATATATATATGCATTGTTTGGCAGCAAAGGGCGCATTCCTCGTCATCTTCTGAACCGTCTAACACAATTGCTTTCTCCGTGTTTGCTGAGTTGAGGCGTGAGTTCGACAGGCTTCATGTCAAGTACGATCGAATGTTAGAGCAATTGAAGAACGTGTATCCGGACAGCCGAAACTATGAAGAAAAGCCTAAGGAGCAGATGACTGCGAGACTGGAGACCTTGGTTCACACTAAGCTTGATGAGATGCCATCGCACCGAGACCGTACCAGCCAGTATACTATCCAGATGATTGCTGACGAGCTCCAGTACATTGTGAAGACGCTTCGTGAAGAGAAGACTACCGGACCCCGTTCTGATGGAGTGGAGCCTTAGTTCTTTCCATTATCTAATTTTCATGTCGTTGTATTATTGGACTCTGTAGAATTCCCTGTTGTTTTCCTTTAATTAAGCATGTTATCCCTAGATTCAGACTCTATTCCAATCTTGATGTACCTTGACCCTAATTTCGATAATTATGTACTATCGTTCTATTTGCTTTCAATTGTTCTTATGCTTTTATATGCACCACCCTTATTGTTTAATTTAAAACCCGATTGAATGAATATAATGACTTGTGACACCATAACCATGAAATTTTCTGTATTGTTCATACCTGTTTTGATATAACTTTTATTTCAGGATCATGCCACCTAAAAAGAAGAACCCGACAACAACTTCTACCACAGATCCTAATATTCTTCGACTTCTGGAAACCTTACAACAGCAAACAAACGCTATAGCTCAACAACAACTAACTCTTCAACTATAATTCGAAAACCAAGATAACCGTGAACCACACCAACCACCTGATCTACCAGTACCACCTCGACAAATTGTTGCTTTCAAAGCTTTTCAGAATATGAATCCACCTGCATTTCATGATACCACTGATCCGGTAATAGCTAATACATGGATTAGGGAAATGGAAAGAGCTTTTGAATTGGTTCAGTTAGGAGAAGATCAGAAGATGCCATATGCTACTTATTTTCTGAAAGAGGAAGTCATCTATTGGTGGGATTCAGTGAAAGCTATGGAGACAAATCAGCCGGTTTCTTGGGAAAGGTTTAAGAGGTTATTCCAGGAAAAGTATTACCCTAAGTATATGTAAAATCAGATGGAGCTTAAATTTCTTGAATTGAAGCAAGAAAGTATGTCTATATTGGAGTATGAGAAGAAGTTTACGGAGCTGTAAAGGTTTGTGACGAAGTATACCAACACTGAGGAAGAGAAAGCAAAGAGACTCCAACAAGGATTAGAGCCATGGATCAGAGATAGAGTGGCTATGTTTGAGCTTGATACTTACGCTGAAGTAGTACAGAAGGCAGCTCTGATTGAGAGTAATGGGATACAGTCAAGGAAAGTAAAGGATAACAAGAAGAGAAAGGTTCCATTTTATGGAGAGAAGTCTGAAGCCGGAAGCTCACAAAACAGGAGTGTGAAAAGGATTGGATTCCACAAAGGCGGAAATTTTCAGAAGAAGGGAAATTTGAACAAGAGACAAGATTCTAAAGGGGACAACCAGTCAAGCCAAGGACAAGTTGGAGAAAATAGATGTAATATCCAGGATATATCGTGTAATTATTTTGCTATTAAATAATTATTATATGTGTTCAGTATCTATTCTGTGAATTAAATTGTTAAGTGTTATCTGTATTTGGATATTCAAAAATAATATTAATTGAGTATTTTAATTTTTATATGTCCAAAATAAAATACAGATAATTGTCATATCTTCCTAATTATTTTTATGATGATTTATGAATTTATAAGAATCATATGAAATTTCTAAAATCTATTTCCGGGTATTTAAAATCTATTTTATAGAAACGGGAACCAACCGACGTCATCCGTTGTTACGTTTTTGGAACCCGAAACTCTTCCGAGAACTCCTTCCTAACTCAATTGTAATATTCCGAGCATTTTCCATGTTTTCACTTTTTCGATCCGGCGTACGGTTTGTTCTGCGCGGGTCCCGGCGCAACATTTTCGATACAATATTCATTTCGGTAAATCAATAAAACCCGTATTTTCGATAAACGGGAGCTTTTTATTAAACTATCCCAATTATCACCTCGTAGTACATGTAACCAGGCGCTGAGACCAAGACCGCAGTACAAATTGTACTGATTTGGATAATTATCCCGAAAACCGATACCGTTTCGATCAGTTTTTACAAATAAACGTACCGTTTTATATCCGAAATGATCCAACGGGATACTAATTTTACGTAATTATAAATAGCCTTTTTCCGTATTTTATTTCATATCAAAATCATTTGCAGACATATAATTATATAATTTTCAGAGAAAAACCTCATTTCATAAACTGTTCTAAGAATCAAACAGCAAAACGAAGGCGTTACCGATCTCTGTTTTCAAAGCTTGAGTAACCAAAACGAAGGATTTGAAGTGTTCTATCAGATTCTGAGCTTCGTTTTACTGCAGAAATCAAGGTTTATTTTCTATATTTTTATTTATTTTCGAATTAATTTTATTAAAAATATGAATTTTTGTTCGGATGATTGTTTGTGTGATTTGATGATTGCATGTTGTAGAGCTTGTTTTCCTGATGATTTTGATATATTATACGTCTGATTTGGAGTTCAATAACATGTTCAAAATTGAGTTTGATTTTCGAATTTTAAAATTAGGGTTTATAACCCGTATGAATGTTCTTAATTGAAATTTGGGGGTTTCTTATTCTGGAATAGATAGATGTTGTGATATAGTGGGTTGTGTTCTCTGTGAAATTTGCAATCCAGTCGTATAAGTTTCATGAATCAACGAGGTCTGTAGAGAAGGGAGTTGTGTTTTGAATATTTTCGAAGTTCGCCGGAAACTGGCAAACTTCACGGCCAAATTCCGGCCAACTCAGGGATTGTTAGATCGATTTGATTGCATGGTTATGTTCCTGGTAATCTGTAGATGTGATCTGGAGCTTGTGGTAAGGTGAGGAGGCCGAAATCGTGTTCTCCGGCCACCCCTGTATTTTCCGGCGACGGGGATGTAAAAATTGCAGTTGGTACCTGGACTTTTGGAAAAGATACAGTTAGGTCCCTGAAGTTTCCAGACTTTGCAAATTTAGGATTCCTGTTTTAAAAATATTTAAAAATCATATTTCCTATTTATTTTTATTATAAAAATTCGATTTTTAATTTCTGAAAATTCTAAAAATTATTATTTTAATTCCGAAAATTATTTTTAATCCAAAATAAATCTGAATTAATTGGTTAATTAATTTCAGTTAAATTTTAATTGATTAATTGGTCAATTAATTTGAAAATTAATTGATTAATTGATTTAATTAATTATTAATTGATTTTAATTAATTATTTAATTAGATTTAATTATTTAAAAATGATTTAAAAATTTCCGAAAAATAGTTTCGAGCTTTAAAATATTATTCTAAATTATTTCCAAGGCTCGATAATTATTATAAAATTGTTTCGGATCCAGAATTGGCCAACCGAACCCTGTTTATTATTCCGAAATTAATCCAACGACCCGTTTTAATTCCGAAAAATGTTTTAAAAAAATCATTTTAAATACCTGAAAGCCTGTTTATGACTCGAGACTTATTCATAAATGATATATCATTGATTATGTGACGTGTTATGTGTTATATGTGACTTGTTAGTTGACTGTCGGCCTGTATATTCGATGTTTACTGGTTTATTACGTAACTTTCAATCCGTTAATCGGATTTGGGCGAAACGAAAGGTAGATAGAAGTATGTGTTGAATAGAATCCTATGTGTGAAATATTGATAGATGCTTATGATATGTGAGCAGAAGAGGCAAGGCGTAGGAAAGGGAAAAAGGTAGTTGAGGAGTAAGACGGTTGAGATTGGAAACGAGTGCAGTGTAGTAAGCTAATACCAGGCAAGTGTTCTGAACTTTCTCGAGATATTGTAGTACTTGATAGTCCTGTTGATATTGCAAGTACTTTGAAGCCCTGAAACCCAAACCCTGATTCCAGTTATTGCTCTTGAGCCGTAAACCTTATGCTTTCTAAGCCATTGGTTATTGCATATCCAAATACGAACCTCAAGTATACGATACTACTCCATAAATACATACAAACTAAATACCGAACATTGAATCGAATTACCCACACACTCAAACCATTATATCCTATGCTTTGAAAGGCAAAATCCTTGAAACCTTGAAACACTGATTCTTTTGTTATCCAATTCTTTCATTACCCAACAACTGAGCTTTGAAAATGCCATATTGATCCTCATAAACACTGAAACCATTTCATTATGGAACATCCAATGTTGTTAATGATTCTGTTTATTGTTTATTATTGCTTATTTTGTTATTATGTTAGAATTGGATAGTTTTTATAAAATTGTGGACCAGATTCGTGGTCAGACCATATAATGGTCAAGTTAGGCCAATGTGTGCCTTGGATCCAGTAGTTAGAGCAATGCTGAGTGCTTTGCTCGGGGTTAGTGCGTGACTGATCAGCAGCCTAACCTTGGTTTTTAAAATAAAAGTATAATATCCAATTCTAAATCATAATCCATTGTTCACTTGATATCACAACCATATTTACTTGATGATCATTATTCTCAGTTTTGTCATTATGACTTGCTGAGCTAGTTAGCTCATTTGTGCGATGTTGTTTATATTCTTTCCAGTTAAAAAGGAACCAGTTGGTAACGAGGATCCCCAATTCAGCGCGAGAGCTAGGGGTTCAGGTTGAGGAAGCTGAGCTAGTAGGCTTCTTTTGGAATAATTTAAGTTTGTACAAAGTTGTAATAATGTTTAATACTCAGTTTGAGTTTGAATGGTTGGGATTTGAACGGTTTGTAATATAAGTAGATGTGTTTGGCTTGTGTGCATACTTTGACCTGTTGCGATCCATGGTAGTTGGTAAGTAGGGTCACTGCATATTATTATTATCTTTATTATTGTTATAAGCAGGTTATAAATAAGGTGTGTGTGTCGACCCCAAACTTCTGACCCGGGTTTGGAGGGCGTCACAGGTTTGGTATCAGAGCTACAGGTTATAAGTCACTGACACAAGCCTAGGTTGACGGGAATGGGTAGAGGGTTAGGATTAGAAGTAAGGAATAGAAAGATAAAACGTCAAGAGGTTGAGTGCTTCGGTATAACAGGTATTAGTGTAATTCACGTCATGGTTCGAGATTCTTATATTGCGATATGATTTCAGATATCAGCGATGGCCGACTCTTTTATCCCCGTATCAGCTGATCACTCCGAACCTTCGGTTGGAGCGCCATCATCGGATCCACGTTATTTCATTCCACCAGTATTGGCTATTCTACCTCCACCTGTGTTGCAGCCCGTACCACTGCAGGCTATTCCACTAGGTATGAGGCCACCTATCAGAGGACCCCCACCAGCTGATTCAGATTCCACTGGGCATTCAGTTGCGAGTGCCCCATTCCAGTCTACATTGCCCCCAGTTCCTTATTACCGGTATGAGGCTCTTCTATTGGAGCGTGATTCCTTGTTGGCCCAGATTAGAGAGCTACAGCATATCATCAGGACTGCAGATGTTGATCGTGGTGTGAGGGAGCTTCGAGAGGAAATTCATGTGACACGGAGGGTTCTTGAGGCTAGGCTACATGGAACTACATTACCTGGAAGAGGCCCTGATGTATTGATGGGCTGGGCTACTGAGGTGATGGAGGACTTTGAGAGGCTGGCAGGACCAGAGTTTCCTTGGAGTTGAGCCAGAGATCCAGAGATGGAGATACTGAGCAGTATTGTGATGGTTATATAGTATGTACAGTAGTGTGTAGTGTGTATCAGTAGACTTTTGAGTTGTATTTATGGACTAGCTATGCTGACTAGTGAGTAGGTTGTTGTACCCTTTTGCTTTTACTTTCGAAGCGTCTTTATGCTTGTACTACCCAAAACTTTTGATCTATATATATCAGCACCTTTCCTTTCCAGTATTGTCATTCATTTTACTGCACCTGTTTTACCTTAACTTATTTATTGCACCAGTTATACCCCTGTGATACCATGTACCCTGTTTCCCATAACTGTTTATATTCTGTAAAGAAGCATGCAATTTACTTAGTTACAACTGTTTTCAAAAAGGAGATATTTTTGTTTTACAAAACTTTTCTTTTCTGCAAAGAATTTGGTTTAAAAATCTAAATAAGTTGTTTGATTCTTTACAGAAAAATGCCTCCTAGAAGAAATACCCGCACCAACACCCAGAATGAAGAAACCAACAACAATAACAACCAAGATGATACAAATCCAAATGTGAACCCAGGACCCATGGACCCAGCAATAGCCCAGATTCTTCAAATCTTGGCCCAACAAATAGTTCACCTGACACAACAACAACAAAGACAGACCAATCCCCAGGTAACCTTCAAAACTTTTCAGGCGATAAACCCACCAGAATTCAAGGGTTCCTTAGAGCCGATTGAAGCAAATGTTTGGTTAAAGGAAATAGAGAAGGCATTTGCCTTAGTGAAAGTAAAGGAAGAACATAAAGTTGAGTTTGCAAGTTATTATCTGAAGAATGAGGCCACCTATTGGTGGGAGATGGTGAAGACATTAGAAGGTACGGATGTTATTACTTGGGAGAGGTTTAAGGAATTATTTTTAGAAAAGTATTTTCCTCAGTTTGTCCAGGATCAGATGGAGCTGAAGTTTTTAGAATTAAAGCAAGGGAATATATCAGTGGCCTATTATGAAAGTAAGTTTGAGGAATTGTCAAGGTATGTGCCGTCGTACGTGGATACTGACAGAAAGAAAGCTAAGAGATTCCAGCAAGGCTTGAAGCCATGGATCAGAGGGAAGGTAATTGGAGACCTATGCAGGAGTTGTACAGAAGGCCATGATCGCGGAGACAGAGAGTGAGATGTCACAGAAGTAGAAAGAAAGCAAGAAAAGGAAAGTTGAGGGAAGTGAGGGTCAGTCGCAACCAGGGAAGTTTCCAAATTTTAAGAAGGGCAAGTTTCCGCCAGGAAGGAATTTTAATTTTAAGAGACAGAATGCAGGCGACAGAGGCCAGAGCAACCGTCCAGTTAATGCGAATCAGCCGAATCAGTTGAGATTAACTTTTCCAGATTGTCAAGTATGTGGAAAGAAGCATGGAGGAGTTTGTAATAAGTTAAATGTGGTATGTTTCAAATGCAACCAGAAAGGGCACTATTCGAGGGAGTGCCGAAATCATCCATCAAGAGAGCCAGCAAATAAGGATCAACCTATCCGGAATCCAGCAATAAAGGTTCCAACCATTGGATTTACGTGCTTCAAATATGGAAAGCCAGGACATATGGCCAGGGATTGCAAGACACCAGCCCCAGTCAGTAATGCATTGAGGATTGTGGGATCTACCCCAGCAGTGAATGAGACCCCAAGGGCTAGAGTTTTTGACATGTCTGTGAAGGATGCTATCCAGGATACGAATATCGTGGCAGGTACGCTTAATGTGAATTCTTTATGTGCCAACGTGTTAATAGATTCAGGAGCAACTCGATCGTTTGTTTCACAAGATTTTGTTAGCAAGTTAAATTGTCCAGTTGAGTATTTAAATGAAATAATGACTGTGGAATTGGCAAATGAAGAACGAATATCTGTTAATCAAGTTTGTGGGAATTGTGAGATTGAGATTTCTGGTAGTAAATTTTATGTAGATTTGATACCATTTAAGTTAGGGGAGTTTGAAGTTATATTAGGGATGGATTGGTTATCTAAGCACGATGCCCAGATAGATTGTCGAAATAAGAAGGTAATGGTGAAGACGCCAGATGAAAGAATAGTAACGTTCAAGGGCTAGAAGCAAGTAAAGAAGTTCTTAACGATGATTCAAGCCAAGAAGTTACTACGACAAAGATGCGAGCATTTTGTGGCATATGTGATTGACAGAAGTCAGGAACCAGCAAAACTTGAAGATATTCCAATAGTGAATGAATTTCCAGACGTGTTTCCCGACGAGTTACCAGGACTTCCTCCAGATAGAGAAATTGAGTTTGCAATCGACTTAGCACCTGGAACAGAACCAGTATCCAAGGCCCCGTACAGAATGGCGCCTGTTGAGATGAAGGAGCTAGCGAAGTAATTGCAGGAGTTGTTAAAAAAAGGAGTAATCAGGCCCAGCGTATCCCCGTGGGGAGCCCCAGTATTATTTGTCAAGAAGAAAGATGGAAGCATGAGACTGTGCATCGACTATAGAGAACTCAATAAGCTTACAATCAAGAACAAGTATCCATTACATAGGATTGACGATTTGTTTGACCAATTGAAAGGAGCCAAGTATTTCTCCAAAATTGATTTAAGATCGGGATATCATCAACTGAAGATCAAGCCAGAAGATATACCAAAGACAGTTTTCCGAACAAGGTATGGACATTATGAATTTTTAGTAATGTCTTTTGGATTGACTAATGCCCCGGAAGCGTTTATGGACCCGATGAACAGAATTTTCAAGGAGTATTTGGACAAGTTCGTTATTGTATTTATAGACGATATTTTAATTTATTCGAAGATGGAAGAGGATTATGCCGAACATTTGAGGACAACTTTGGAAATTTTAAGGAAAAAAAAGTTATATGCTAAATTCTCGAAGTGTGAGTTTTGGCTACAGGAAGTTCAGTTCTTAGGACACATAGTCAGTAACGAAGGGATCAAAGTAGACCCGACAAAGATCGAAGCAATTACGAATTGGGAGAGACCGAGAACACCCACCGAGGTAAGAAGTTTCTTGGGATTGGCGGGATATTACCGACGATTCGTCCAGAATTTCTCAAGGATTGCAACACCATTGACAAAGCTTACACGAAAGAATGAAAAGTTTATATGGAACGACAAGTGCAAAGAATGTTTTGAGGAGTTGAAGCGGAGATTAATCACGGTACCTGTTTTGTCACTTCTAGACGATCAAGGGAATTTCGTAATTTTTAGCGATGCTTCTCACAAAGGATTAAGATGTGTTATAATGCAGCACGATAAGGTGATTGGGTATGCGTCAAGGCAATTGAAACCACACGAACAAAAGTATCCTACTCATGATTTGGAGCTAGCAGCCATAGTTTTCGCTTTGAAGATTTGGAGACATTATCTGTATGGAGAAAAATGCGAGATTTTCACGGATCACAAAAGCTTAAAGTACATATTCACACAGAAGGAACTTAATATGAGGCAAAGGAGATGGTTAAAATTGATCAAAGATTATGATTGCTTGATTAATTATCATCCCGGTAAAGTAAACGTTGTAGCAGATGCGTTAAGTCGGAAGGAAAGGTTAAATGAGTTATCAGTACCTGAAGAGATATATAAGGAATTTCAGAAATTGGAATTGGAGATTAGAGTTTGCAAGCCTGAGGAAGCAAAAGTGTAAAGTATGACTTTCCAGCCGGAGTTGTTGGAGAAAATAAAGAAAGGACAAGAAGATGTAATGGATCAGGATATAAATCGTTTGGTAGGTGAAGAATTATGCACGCAAAAGGATGATCAAGGTATTCTGAGATTTTCATCTAGAATTTGGATTCCACCAGTAACGGAGCTGAAGAATGAAATTTTACAGGAAGCACATAGTTCAAGATATTCCATCCATCCAGGGAGTACCAAAATGTACAAGGATTTAAAGGAAAATTATTGGTGGCCAGATATGAAGAGGGAAATTGCGGAATGGGTTAGCAAATGTTATACCTGTCAGAGAGTTAAAGTAGAGCATTAAAGACCAAGTGGATTGTTATAGCCATTGGAAATTCCAGAGTGGAAGTGGGAACATATTGCCATGGATTTCATAGTTGAATTACCAAGGACAAGGGCTAATCATGATGCCATTTGGGTTATAGTGGATAGGCTTACCAAGTCAGCTCATTTTCTACCTATAAATGAAAGATTTTCGCTCGACAAGTTGGTCCATATGTACCTAAAGGAAATCGTAGTTCGTCATGGAGTTCCTGTGTCTATCGTATCTGATCGAGATCCAAGATTTAATTCAAGATTTTGGAAAAGTTTTCAAGAATGTTTGGGAACAAGACTGAATATGAGTATGGCCTATCACCCCCAGACGGATGGCTAAAGTGAAAGGACGATCCAGAAAATCGAGGACATGTTACGTGTTTGTGCAATTGATTTCAAAGGAAGTTGGGACGAGCATTTACCTCTGGTAGAGTTTGCTTATAATAACAGTTATCACGCCAGCATTGGGATGCCACCCTATGAAGCCCTTTATGGATGCAAATGTAGATATCCAGTATATTGGGACGAAGTAGGAGAACGTAAAATACTTGGACCTGAATTGGTGCAGCAGACAAAGGAAGTTGTTGAAATTATCCAGAAGAGATTAATAGCCGCACAAGATCGTCAGAGGAAATATGCAGACCAGTCAAGGAAAGACATGGAGTTTGAAGAGGGAAGCTTGGTATTATTGAAAGTATCACCCTGGAAAGGACTAACGAGGTTTGGGAAGAAAGGAAAGCTAAGTCCAAGATATGTCGGACCTTTTGAGATCCTAAAGCGCGTTGGCAAAGTAGCTTACGAGTTGGCGTTACCACCGTACATGGAGCATATTCATAATGTTTTTCACGTATCAATGCTTAAGAAGTACAATCCAGACTCCAGGCATGTAATAGAATATGAGCCAATAGAGCTTCAGGCAGATTTGTCATATGTAGAGAGTCCGATAAGGATTTTAGAGGAGAGAGAGAAAGTATTGAGAAATAAAGTGGTAAAGTTAGAAAGAGTATTATGGAGAAACCCAAAGGTTGAAGAGTCAACCTGGGAGTTAGAAAGTGATATGAGAGAAAAGTACCCTCATTTGTTTTGTTAGGAGATTCTGAGGACAGAATCCTTTTAAGGGGGGAAGGATGTAATATCCAGGATATATCGTGTAATTATTTTTCTATTAAATAATTATTATAAGTGTTCAGTATCTATTCTGTGAATTAAATTGTTAAGTATTATCTGTATTTGGATATTCAAAAATAATATTAATTGAGTATTTTAATTTTTATATGTCCAAAATAAAATATAGATAATTGTCATATCTTCCTAATTATTTTTCTAAAATCTTTTTCCAGGTATTTAAAATCTATTTTATAAAAACGGGAACCAACCGACGTCATCCGTTGTTACGTTTTTGGAACCCGAAACTCTTCCGAGAACTCCTTCCTAACCTAATTGTAGTATTCCGAGCATTTTCCATGTTTTGACTTTTTCGATCCGGTGTACGGTTTGTTCTGCGCGGGTCCCAGCGCAACATTTTCGATACTATATTCATTTCGGTAAATTAATAAAACCCGTATTTTCGATAAACGGGAGCTTTTTATTAAACTATCCCAATTATCACCTCGTAGTACGTGTAACCAGGCGCTGAGACCAAGACCGCAGTACAAATTGTACTAATTTGGATAATTATCCCGAAAACCGATACCGTTTAGATCAGTTTTTACAAATAAACGTACCGTTTTATATCCGAAATGATCCAACGGGATACTAATTTTCCGTAATTATAAATAGACTTTTTCCGTATTTTATTTCGTATCAAAATCATTTGCAGACAGATAATTATATAATTTTCAGAGAAAAACCTAATTTCATAAACTGTTCTAAGAATCAAACAGCAAAACGAAGGCGTTACCGATCTCTGTTTTCAAAGCTTGAGTAACCAAAATGAAGGATTTGAAGTGTTTTATCAGATTCTGAGCTTCGTTTTACTGCAGAAATCAAGGTTTATTTTCTATATTTTTATTTATTTTCGAATTAATTTTATTAAAAATATGAATTTTTGTTCGGATGATTGTTTGTGTGATTTGATGTTTGCATGTTGTAGAGCTTGTTTTCCTGATGATTTTGATATATTATACGTCTGATTTGGAGTTCGATAACATGTTCAAAATTGAGTTTGATTTTCGAATTTTAAAATTAGGGTTTATAACCCGTATGATTGTTCTTAATTGAAATTTGGGGGTTTCTTATTCTGGAATAGATAGATGTTGTGGTATAGTGGGTTGTGTTCTCTGTGAAATTTGCAATCCAGTCGTATAAGTTTCATGAATCAACGAGGTCTGTAGAGAAGGGAGTTGTGTTTTGAATATTTTCGAAGTTCGCCGGAAACTGGCAAACTTCACGGCCAAATTCCAGCCCACTCAGGTATTGTTAGATCGATTTGATTGCATGGTTGTGTTCGTGGTAATCTGGAGCTTGTGATAAGGTGAGGAGGCCAGAATTGTGTTCTCCGGCCGCCCCTGTATTTTCCGGCGACGAGGATGTAAAAATTGCAGTTTGGTACCTGGACTTTTGGAAACGATACAGTTAGGTCCCTGAAGTTTCCAGACTTTGCAAATTTAGGATTCCTGTTTTAAAAATATTTAAAAATCATATTTTCTGTTTATTTTTATTATAAAAATTCGATTTTTAATTTCTAAAAATTCTAAAAATTATTATTTTAATTCCGAAAATTATTTTTAATCCAAAATAAATCTGAATTAATTGGTTAATTTATTTTAGTTAAATTTTAATTGATTAATGGGTCAATTAATTTAAAAATTAATTGATTAATTGATTTAATTAATTATTAATTGATTGTAATTAATTATTTAATTAGATTTAATTATTTAAAAATGATTTAAAAATTTCCGAAAAATAGTTTCGAGCTTTAAAATATTATTCTAAATTATTTCCAAGGCTCGATAATTATTATAAAATTGTTTCGGAGCCAGAATTGGCCAACCGAACCCTGTTTATTATTCCGAAATTAATGCAACGACCCGTTTTAATTCCGAAAAATGTTTTAAAAAAATCATTTTAAATACCTGGAAGCCTGTTTATGACTCGAGACTTATTAATAAATGATATATAATTGATTATGTGACGTGTTATGTGTTATATGTGACTTGTTAGTTGACTGTCGGCCTGTATATTCCATGTTTGCTGGTTTATTGCGTAACTTTCAATCCGTTAATCGGATTTGGGTGAAACGAAGGGTAGATAGAAGTATGTGTTGAATAGAATCCTATGAGTTAAATATTGATAGATGCTTATGATATGTGAGCAGAAGAGGCAAGGCGTAGGAAAGGGAAACAGGTAGTTGAGGAGTAAGACGGTTGAGATTGGAAACGAGTGCAGTGTAGTAAGCTAATACCAGGCAAGTGTTCTGAACTTTCTCGAGATATTGTAGTACTTGATAGTCCTGTTGATATTACAAGTACTTTGAAGCACTGAAACCCAAACCCTGATTCCAGTTATTGCTCTTGAGCCGTAAACCTTATTCTTTCTAAGCCATTGATTATTACATATCCAAATACGAACCTCAAGTATACGATACTACTCCACAAATCCATACAAACTAAATACCGAACACTGAATCGAATTACCCACACACTCAAACCATTATATCCTATGCTTTGAAAGGCAAAATCCTTGAAACCTTGAAACACTGATTCCTTTGTTATCCAATTCTTTCATTACCCAACAGCTAAGCTTTGAAAATGCCATATTGATCCTCATGAACACTAAAACCATTTCATTATGGAACATCCAATGTTGTTAATGATTATGTTTATTTTTTATTATTGCTTATTCTGTTATTATGTTAGAATTGAATTGTTTTTATAAAATTATGGACCAGATTCGTGGTTAGACCATATAATAGTCAAGTTAGGCCAATGTGTGCCTTGGATCCAGTAGTTAGAGCAATGTTGTGTGCTTTGCTCGGGGTTAGTGCGTGACTGATCAGCAGCCTAACCTTGGTTTTTAAAATAAAAGTATAATATCCAATTCTAAATCATAATCCATTGTTCACTTGATATCACAACCATATTTACTTGATGATCATTATTCTCAGTTTTGTCATTATGACTTGTTGAGCTAGTTAGCTCATTTATGCGATGTTGTTTATATTCTTTCCAGTTAAAAAGGAACCAGTTGGTAACGAGGATCCCCAGTACAGCGCGAGAGCTAGGGGTTCAGGTTGAGGAAGCTGAGCTAGTAGGCTTCTTTCGGAATAATTTAAGTTTGTAAAAAGTTGTAATAATGTTTAATACTCAGTTTGAGTTTGAATGGTTGGGATTTGAATGGTTTGTAATATAAGTAGATGTGTTTGGCTTGTGTGCATACTTTGACCTATTACGATCCATGGTAGTTGGTAAGTAGGGTCACTGCATATTATTATTATCTTTATTATTATTATAAGCAGGTTATAAATAAGGTGTGTGTGTGGACCCCAAACTTCTGACCGGGTTTGGAGGGCGTCACAATAGATTTCAGAGACCAGAGTGCAAGCATTGTGGAAAAGACATTCAGGAGTGTGTAATAAGTTGAACATGACATGCTATAGATGCAATCAGAAGGGACACTTAGCTAATGAGTGTAAGATACCGAAGCCGGGAGTTACATGCTATAACTGTGGAAAGACTGGACATATAGCTAGGGAATGCAAGTCAACCGGACCAGTCAAGGCTTTGATGAACGTGGCAAGTACTAGTACAAGCATGCCAGCTGAGGTATTGGAATTACCTCCACCATCTACCGCAACTCCGCAAGCGACATCAAGGACATTTGATTTAAAGATGAAGGACGCTGTTCAGAATTCTGTGGTGATAGCAGGTAAACTTTTAATGAATAATATTGAAGCTAAGGTATTGATTGAATCTGGAGCTACTAAATCTTTTATATCAGAAACTTTCGTTGATAAACTTAAATGTGATAAAATGACCCTGAACGAGGTATTAGATGTGGTAATTACGAACTAAGAGAAGATTCATGTGAGTCAATTATGTCCTAAGTGTGAGATTGATATTTCGGGGCATAAATTTTTAGCAGACTTGATACTTTTCAAGTTAGGGGAGTTTGACATAATCTTAGGCATGGATTGGTTAGGGAAGAATAACGCCCAGATAGATTGTAAATCTAAGAAAGTATATTTAAAGACAGAGATTGGAGAAAAAGTGGTATTTTAGGGTTAGAGGCAAGAGCGACTGTTTCTTACAATCGTCCAGGCTAAGAAATTCTTATGAGAGGTTGCGAATCATTCCTAGCCTATGTAATGGATTTAAAAAGAGAGAGCCTCTGCATGGAAGATATCCCCGTAGTCAACGAATTTCCAGATGTGTTTCCAGATGAACTACCAGGTTTACCGCCCGATCGAAAGATTGAGTTTGAGATCAACCTTGTTCCAGGCATGGAACTAGTTTCGAAGGCACCTTATAGAATGGCACCAGCAGAAATGAAAGAGTTGGTGAGCCAGCTACAGGAATTGTTGGACAAAGGAGTGATACGGCCAAGTACGTCACCATGGGGAGCACCTGTTCTATTCGTAAAGAAGAAGAATGGAAGCATGAGGTTATGTATAGACTATCGGGAGTTGAATAAGATGACGATTAAGAACCGTTACCCGCTACCAAGGATAAATGATTTATTTGATCAGCTGAAAGGAGCTAAGTGTTTTTCCAAGATTGATTTAAGATCAGGATACCATCAATTGAAGATCAAAGAAGACGACATACCGAAGACAGCATTCAGAACAAGATACGGACATTATGAATTCTTAGTAATGCCTTTTGGGTTGACTAATGCTCCTGCAATATTTATGGATCTGATGAACCGGGTATTTAAAAAGTATTTGGACAAGTTTGTAGTGGTATTCATTGATGATATTCTTATATATTCAAAGTCAGAAGAAGAACATATGCAGCATCTATGGTTAGCATTGGAAATACTCCGACAAAAGAAGTTGTATGCCAAGTTTTCTAAGTGTGAGTTCTGGTTAAAGGAAGTTCAATTTTTGGGACGTGTTATTGGAAATGAAGGAGTCAAAGTGGATCCGGTAAAGATTGAGGCAATTATGAGTTGGAAGAGACCAATGACACTTACAGAAGTGCGAAGTTTTCTAGGATAGGCAGGATATTATAGAAGGTTTATTAAAGATTTCTCAAAAATTGCCACACCATTGACTAAGTTGACTAGGAAGAATCAGAAATTTGAATGGAATGCAGAATATGAAGATAATTTTCAAGAATTGAAACAGAGGTTGGTTACAACTCCGGTACTAGTATTACCCGACGATCAAGGAGACTTTGTGATTTTCAGTGATGCTTTACATAAGGAACTGGGTTGCGTGCTAATGCAACACAACAAGGTGATTGCGTATGCGTCAAGACAGTTAAGACCACATGAATTGAAGTATCCTACACATGACTTGAAATTAGCAGCTATAGTATTTGCACTTAAAATCTGGAGACATTACCTTTACGGAGAAAGGTGTGAGATCTACAGGGATCACAAGAGTTTAAAGTATATTTTCACTCAGAAAGAGCTCAATGTGAGGCAAAGGAGATGGTTGGAATTAATTAAGGACTATAATTGCTCGATAAATTATCATCCGGGAAAGGCAAATGTGGTAGCTGATGCTTTGAGTAGGAAAGAGAGGTTGAATATGGCAGCGGTATTAAAGGAATTATCTAGAGAAATCAGGAGATTTGAATTAGAACTGTGTGTTTGTGGAAAAGATGAGGAGATTTGTCATACTATGACTTTTCAGCCATCATTGTTGGAAAAGATAAAGAAATTTCAGGAAGAAGTGATGAAACAGGAGAATAATCAACTGACCGGAGAAGAGATTTGTACTCAAAGGGATGAACAAGGTATATTAAGGTTTTCCTCAAGAAATTGGATTCCTCATATGACTGAATTGAAGAATAAGATATTGCAAGAAACTCATAATTCTAGATTTTCCATCCATCCGGGAAGCACCAAGATGTACCAGGACTTGAAGCAGAACTTTTGGTGGCCAAATATGAAGCGAGAAGTAGCAGAATGGGTTGCGAGGTGCTATACTTGTCAGAAAGCGAAGGCAGAACATCAAAGACCAAGTGGATTAATTCAGCCTTTAAAGATTCCAGAATGGAAGTGGGAAAACATTTCCGTGGACTTTATAGTAGGATTACCACGAACGAAATTCGGACATGACGCTATATGGGTTATAGTTGATTGCCTTACGAAGTCGGCACATTTTCTTCCGATTAACGAGAGGTCTTCATTGGACAGATTGGTCCACCTGTATATGCGTGAAATCGTATTACGATATGGCGTACCTGTATCAATAGTTTCGGAAAGAGATCCATGATTTAACTCGAGATTCTGGAAGTAATTTCAAGAAATTCTTGGCACCAAGTTGAATATGAGTACGGCGTATCATCCGCAGACAGATGGTCAAAGCAAGAGGACAATTCAAACAATTGAAGACATGTTGTGTAGCTGTGCGATTGATTTTGTGGGAAGTTGGGACGACCACCTGCCATTGGTAGAATTCTCCTATAACAACAGCTATCACACCAGTATTGGCATGCCACCATACGAAGCTTTATACGGACAGAAATGCAGATCACCAACCAGCTGGGATGAAGTGGGAGAAAGAAAGATTTTAGGCCCAGAATTGGTGAAACAAATGCATGATACAGTCAAATTGATTCAGAAGAGATTACTTGCTTCTCAAGATAGGCAAAGAAAGTATGCATACCCGGCACGTAAGGATATCAGATTCCAAGTAGGTGAAGCCATATTGCTGAAAGTATCACTGAGATAATGATTCTCTAGATTTGGAAAGAAAGGGAAGTTAGCACCTATATATATTGGTCCTTTTGAAGTTTTGAGTCAAGTAGGGAAGGTGGCCTATGAATTAGCTTTGCCGCCTCGGTATCAGCATGTTCATAACGTGTTTCATGTGTCATTACTTAAGAAGTATAATCCTGATGCCAACCATATGATAGAATATGAATCTATAGAGATTCAGGCAGACCTTTCATTTATGGAGCAACCTGTCAAAATACTCGACTGGCAAGAGAAGAGTCTTAGAAATAAGTTGGTCAAGTTGGTAAGAGTACTTTGGAGAAATCTCAAGGTTGAAGAGTCAACATGGGAACTAGAGTCGGATATGCGTAGCCGGTATCCTCACTTATTCTCCTAGATTCTGAGGACAGAATCCTTAAAGGGGGAGAGGATGTTACGACCGGTATTTCTAAACCCTATCTATATATAATTGTGTGTTTATAATTAAGATTTAAATTGTATGGAATTATAAATGTGGATGATCTATATGACTGAGTGCCTATAAACTAAGTGTTTAATGTATTAGTTTATATAAAATTTTTGAAAAGAAAATCTTATCATTTAGGATTTTTAAATGATGATCAAAAGTACTTCATTTTATATGAAAAATTGATTTTAAAAATCTTTTAACAATAAACTTTCAAATTTTATATCATTAAATTTCTAAAATCATAAGCTATTTTATGATATTTATTTTGTGATTTATGGAGGTGCATTTATATTTATAAAAATTGTTTTATATAAATTAGTTGATTTTTAAATTGCAAATAACTTAGTTGCCCATGCATGCAAATACAGTCCAATTAAATTTAAAAGGGCATAAGAGATAATTCATACCCCACTAACCTTCTTCTATCCACCAAAAGACTAAACTACCCTTGCATGCACTTTTGCTTGGTTATTGGAGAAAGACACTTTAGTAAATTCCAAATTCCACTATTGAATTAGTGCATGATGAACCATAAAGAGAGGAGTTAACCCAAAACCACACTCCACTCCAGTCATCATTTTCACTCTCAAATTTTCTCTCCTCCCCCTCTCTTTTTCTTTATTCGGCCGAAGCCCCTTCTGTAACACCCCCAAATCCGGGGTCGGGGATCCGGGTTGTCACGAGTTCCATTTCCCTTAACAACACCCAATCTTAATAAATAATCAACTACTCTGTACTGTGACCCCACAATAAACACACACACCACAAGTTATAGTCTCAGAGATGAATATCCAAAAATAATCACAAGTCGTTTTATTCCACAATTATATGCCAATACACCTTAAACAGGTTTATGAATAAATTTACATTTCTTTGCCATTATTACAATTCATAAATATACATAATCTGATACATCAAAAGTTGAAAGCCTAGCCTATTGGTAGTTCCTACCTCAGCTATGGCGGCATCAGTGCTTCTAGAAAACTGCGGAACGTCTCCTAACCTCTTGCGAATCGGGAGCTTGGTCTGGTTCATCTTGTCTATCTGATGTTGTGTGATGAAACAAGAAAGCAAGGGTGAGCAGCAAGCCCACCAAAATAATATGTATAATGATTAACAATATATGAGCCTTCTCATAGTACTCATGAAAGTCTTGGTCAAAAGAAATGAACCAAGTTGATATCTTAATGCGATGAAGTCGCAAAATATTCAGTATATATATATATACATATATACTTTTCAAAATATTGGAAGTCCTCTTCCATGCACAATATACACAAAGTCCCAGTGTATAACTGTATAAAAAAAAATATCGTTGCAAGGTGATCTCATATATCTAACCTTGTCTCAACGTTTTTCTGAAAATCTTTGTCATTCATAAGACAATTATTAATTAGATATAAGTTTAAAAGATGAAGTTACAAGATACCCCAATATACTTATATCTTTCCCCAATACTACTTGAACTACCACCGTTCAAGTTATAATTAGCTTCAAAAGTTCATCACATAGATGAGACTATAAGGCAAGATTTGAATAGATTAAATCTTTAAAATATTATCAAAATAAAATGAATTTACGAGATACTTCATTTGATGTAAACATCATTTTGAAAACTTGACCCTGCCAACACTCAACAATCGCCCAACCGTAGCCTTTCTATCGAAGTGCTCTGGGTAGTGTTGCAGAAATTATCCAATTGGATGATGAACTCATTACGGGAGTTTGCCACGCCAGGAAGACCACTTACGATGATCAGTCGTAGTAGTACAACCCCACCATTTTCTACATGTAGAGGAGAACCTGTCGGATTTACTTGTCAACCGAACACTGAACTCCTAAGGAATGGACCGCCTTAGCGGAACTTCCAGGCCATTTGGGCCAATATAATAAGGCTGGGCCGACGCTACTCGGCCACTTACGCCACTCCTAGTTCAGATGAAATCCATGACTCTGAAACGTAAAGCTTGTCCCCACTTTCCCCAAGTAGAAACTTGTTGATACGGCTCCACCAAGAAGTCGTATCTATTTGGAAAGGAGAACTCACCGATATTTCCCAGGCGATGCCTGTTAATGGATTAACTTGTTCCAAGAATTTTACTTCCCGAGTGTTGGGTAAGTAATCAATTCATTTATCAAAACAGCAACCTTGTTGCGAATATAAAACACACCACAGAGCCGGATCCCTCAGGTTTTGAGCGAGTATTTAAATCCCCTTCGAAAGGAGGATCTTAAAAAAAATGAGTTTTGGGATCCGCTCTAACTTTTAAAAAAATCATTTTGAAGACTCGCAAAACATTTTTAAGAATGTTTGGAGTGAAGCTGATTTAATGAAGTAAATCAGTCCCCAGAATATTTAGAAAATGTCTGAATATTATTATTTAAATAATATTCCCATAAAGAATAATCTTTATAAAATAATTGAAGTAGAAGTATTAAAACTTATACTTGAAATGAATAGCAAATAATCAAAGATATACTTATACGAAAGTAATATCTTTATTTGAATAATCAAAAGTAAGTTTGATTATCGACACCTTATTCTTTAATACAATAAAGAATATTATTAAGTAATAAGCGGAGTCATAATACCTCGAATGAATACTATAAATAATATTCATAAAATAAAGGAGTCATACATCCTCAAATGAATATCCAAGTAATATTCAATAATAATATAAACTGAGTCATAAGCCCTCGAATGAATATTCAAATAATATTCAAATAATAAAATAAACTGAGTCATAAGCCCTCGAATGAATACTCAAATTAATATTCAATTAAGTAAAATAAAGGTATCGAATAAACCTTATTCGATCCATAGTTTTAAAAACTATATCCATATATATAAATATATATATATATATATATATATAATATACTCGGGAACATCGACTCCCGGTTTAGAAATATGTTCACCTTTTATCCCCTATACTAAGGGTATACGCAACTACTTGCTTATTTCTAGCATAGGTATTATGCAACTATAAGCATTGAAATCAACAGATAGATAACCAGATTACGAAACAGACATGCATATATACCATATCAGCATGCTCCAATATATCGCAAAATTTGCTAATAACAATCATGCACTATCACAAGATAATGCATATACATATATTTACATCACAACAACAGTATATCGGGTAGAAAACTTGCCTGAGAGACTGGGGGTTACGAATGGCTCGGGACGAGTCTGGTAACCTGTTGGGTCCCAATGTGTTTGTAGAAGGGGGGGTTGAATACAAACAGTACCGAATAATCGAATTAAATGCGGAATAAAAAATGTGAAACAAAATTCAAGTTAAATAAAAATATTATTAAACTTGAAAGGTGTTACAACAACTGTATCGATTACAAGGTATTAATCTCAAATCAATTATCACAAATCTAGAATAAATTTGACATGAACTTTTTCTATTTTTGCAATAATTAGAATCAAATGCTAAACGCGATTTGAGATTAAGTTCTAGGGATTTTGATCCGCTAGATTGTTACACAAGAACAAGATAAATAATTCTAGTGGTTTGGATTTAACATTAACAAACTAGAAATTGATCTTGAATTTTGCAGATGAAGAATAATATGTTTCAGAGGCGGCTGCACTTTTGTTCTTGTATTTTGATTGAGTTTTTAAAATGATATGCTGCTTCTCTGCTTCTATTTAATCAATCAGCTGAATCAATTGAATTGGAATGACAATCCTTTAAGCTTGCAAGACTTTCGGTAGGACAATTGAATGAACTAGCAAGACAATCTGAATGAACTAGCAAGACAATCAGAATGAACTAGCAAGACAATCATCCTCCTGATGTAACTTTCGGTGTGACAATTGAATCTGGCCTAGCATGACAATCGGTATGACAATCCTGATTGTCATGCTAGTTTATTTTCAATTGTCTTGCTGATTTAATGCTTGAATTTAATCCAATTAAACTTCTGAAAATTCCTAAAATTCCTAGAATTAAATCAGAATTAATTAATCAATTAATTCAATTAATAAATAAATTATTCTTCACAGATATAATTTATTTTCTTAATTAAATTAGATGACTCAATTAATTAATAGAGAATTAATTCTAGTCTTGAGCAGCAACCATTCTTCTGCAAATCTTCTGAAAATCACTGAAAATTATGAATCAATTCCACCACTTCAACGTTGACACTCGATGTACTGTCTGGTTCATGAGTGACTAACTTCCGTGACGTTTCTTCATGTCTTGACTCTGACACTTTGATTTTCTTCAGATTAAATCCTTGTAATTAATTGATACTCTGACGAGATCTCTGTCATTTGATTAAATCCACAATCTTGACTTATATCACTGAGGCATGATCAATTTCTTGAACTTCTTCCAGTGAATTAATTCCTCAAGTCTGTAGATGAACATTGTCTCTGAATCCTTTGACAGATATTACTTTGCGAGATCTCTCTGACGGTCGATCTACTATTTACTTATTACATTCTTATTTGAGTTGAGTTGAATCCTCGAATATACAAATAGGTCTATGACATATGACTTACAATCTCCCCCTATTTGTTTGTTAGACAATAACACACAAATACCTAGAGGATAACTTAACTAACAAATAAGAAAAAGATATAAACATACATGCAAAGTAAATAGCAGAAAAGTTCTGGATGAGATTTAACATTTTCCAGATTCCAAGTAGATGTTCCTCTAGACTGAACATATCTTCAAGTAGTTCCATCTTCTTTTGTACAACCACATTTCCTGTTGAGAAGCCCATATCTCTTGCTTCTCCCCCTATGAGAATCAACTGATTAAAGAAGATCACCTTCGTTTTACCACCTCTCCCGTACAATAGGATCCGCAGATAAAAATCAATGGTACTCCCCTAACAGCTTCTTCCCTTACTAGGAAATCACCTTGTGTTTACCACCTCTCCCGTACAATAGGATCCGTAGTTAAAAACAACAATGGTGTGGTGTAGTGTACATTTTTAGGATCTTTTTCTTCCTCCCTGCTATTTCTCCCCCTTAGTTGAGGAATCCTCCAAACTATTACTTAAGCTTTTATCTCCCCCTTAAAGAAGGAATGTATGCCGTCGTCTGAAGGAGTTCTCATATTTCACTTGGTTGGAAAAGAAATAACAAGTAGTTTCTCTTTCTTCCTCACTGTGAGTGTGTGATCCTGTTTAGTGTACCTCACATGTGTTTCACTCTTCTCTCCACTCGTGTTTACACTCTTTCTCACAAGTGTATCACTCTTCTCTCATAGCTCCATAATCCAGCTGTACCTGCAAGGAAAATCACCTTAGCCATCCTTAAAGGAGGTCACAGGTGGTGCAATGGGAGTTCACAAATCCCCATCCTTGTTAAACTCGTCAGATAAATCTGAGTCATAATCTACAAGTTGCTAGTTTCCCTTTTAGGGTTCCAGATTTGAATTCTGGGAAGGTAAACAATGATCCAACGATTTTAGCATAAAGATCAAAGTTCCCTTCTAATGTCTGTGAAGACACTTCCTTGTGACTTATCAGGTAATATCTGAATCATTGTCGACAAGTTGCCGATCTGCACCTATGTCAGATCCACTATCCGCAGATGCATCCAGGGGATTTAAGCCTGGGGAGGTAGACACTGACCACTGACATATGGCTTTTGGATCAGTATCCTCTCCTAACACCTGTAAAGGCAATTGGTCCACTAACGAACCTTGAACAATCGAATCTGACCTTAAAATGGTCGAAACTCTTGTTTCCGTCAACTCATCCTTTGTGTGTGTAACCTCTCCTTGTGCATCAAGAATTGATTATGTTTGAAGTGGTGACACTACATCGGATACCTTGGCCGACAGGCAAAATTCAATAGACTCACCCTGTTGAGAGAATGAATCTAGTAACTGTTTTTGTGCCTTTTCAGCCATTACATCTTTTTGAGAAGATGTATGGGGGCTAGCAGTTGTCTCGGTTTAAATACTACTCATCTATGTATGAGACAGAGCTACTGGGTTGACTACAGAACCTTCCTTATGTGGTGCACTAGGCACTATCTCCCTCACGCTCATTCATGCTACATTTAGTGGTAAGAGAGTGTTGGTTGGTTCTGTTTTTGTGTTTGTCTTTACAGTCTGGGATAGACGTTGTGGGTTTTCAACCTCATGACTGTCAATGAAAGAAAGTCATTGGAGACTGAACCTGTAACACAGAACATATGGTAATAGAGAGAAAATGATTTACAATAGTGATTTAAAAAGATTTTACATGAAATAAGAAATCACTAATGTAGAAAGAAGTTTGATTTTGTTTTTCAATATGAATGAGTTTTTGATAAAACATTGATCACTTAGTGTAAAGTCTAAGTAATTCTCATTCATGTCAAAAGCTTACAAATATCTGCAACATAATGTTAACAAGATATCATTGACCGATACTTGTCAAGTACTTTAGATACTAATTGTTATGTTGCATAATCAATATACCACTGCACATATAAAACAATATGATTATGCTTAGTGATAAGATAGTTATTAATATGACGACTCTACTTATTCATATAAAATTATAACTTCTGTTAGAGTGCCATACCATGTTCTTGACGATTGCTTGAGCAGTATACTAGTTCATACCAACCTGAAGTGAGATTGTGAAGAAGAAATTGCATAGTCCAATAGATCTGCAGCTGCAAAGTCCATGAACTGTGGTGCATTGACTTCCTCTTTTGACTTACCAACCAGGAGTACACTTGTACACATCTTACTAGAGTCCAATTCCAAGTGTAATGTGCAGCAGGTGCCTGATATGTCGTAATATTCTCAAGTCTCGTCACTGGTGCTATATGTTAGATACTGCTTCCTGATAATAACCTAGCACAATATACAAAATTACAATGATAACATTCCCAGCTTGCAAACAGCCATATCCCTCAGATAAACCTTTGCTGTTATCTCCAAAGGTAACCAGGGGGCCAGCTTTCTTAATCCACATTTGATAGCAGGGCTCTATCTCCGGTCATATGTCTTGATGATCCACTGTCAAGAATCCACACTACCGGTTACACCTGTTTAATTCCCTGCACTACAAATGGATTAGACCTTCTTCGGAACCCAAACTTGGTTGGGCCCGGCATACTTGTAGAACTGACCTTTGTCAGACAAAACAACATTTTTAATTTTAATGGTCTCAACATTCTCAATGACTGAACATTTGACCTTGAAAACAGCCTTAACAAATTTCTGTTTAAGCTTAGGCACAAATGTCTCCTTTCTAGCCTTAGAAGGACTAGCAGTCTTAGACCTATCATGCTTCTTGTTATTCACATGCTGACGAGGAGTAGTCTTATCATTAGACACATGCTTACCATTAAAATAAGCATACATCATATTAAAAGCACAAGACATACAATTAGCAACACCACATGCTTTATGAGAGTGATTAACAGCAGGCAATTTATGCATGGTAGACATGGCATTATTGTTATCCAACTCATATGTGTCTGAGTTAGTCTCAGTTGCTTTCACAACTTTGACTGGAACTTTCGACTCACTTGACTTGGAAACAATCTTCTCATAAGCATGATCCTCAGCACGTATTTCTTCTTGAATAACAGAAGAGGTCGCATCAAATGGTTCAGCAATTGATGCTTTATAGAGGGGTTCATCAACACCCTTAAGCACATGTGGTACTTCCCTCCCTTTAGCACATACATGAGGAGGGGAGTTTATGCCTAATTCTCCAATAGCAGCATTGTAATCATAACCTATTCCAGATGTTTGATTAACAGCTTGCTTACTGTAGAACTCTTTAGCCTTCGAACAAGAATTGAAGTAGGCTCTAACCTTAGTCTCAAGACCGGTGATCTTGTCTTTGAGAATAGTTTCGAGTTTTCTATAACAGTCAACTCTATTCTCTAGAAAGGATACCTGTTCTTTTAATTTGTCTTGATTAATGTGCACAAGTCTTAATTCATTGACCTCTTTCTCAAGGTCTGTGATCTGTAAACTTAACAGTTCATTATCACGACGTGCACAATCTAAGTTACCTCTTAGATGATAAACCATTTCAGCATCAGAAAGTTTTACCTCTATTCTTGACGATGAAGCTTTTCCATCAATAGCCATAAGAGCAAGATTTCCTTCATCTTCATCTTCACTGTCAGTATCATCCCAGCTTCTTCCCTTTGCCAGATAAGCCCTTTCAGAGTTCTTTCTTACTTGCTTTGGCTTCCTACATTCTGTGGCAAAGTGTCCTAACTCATTGCAGTTATAGCATCTAATGGTGCTTCGATCAACCATCCCTGTTTTGTACCCACCACTGCTGGTGTTAGAGGATGAAGATCCACCTTTCTGGAATTTATTGTAGTTGGACTTGTACTTAAGCTTGGGATTCCTCCTGAATCTGACATGGGAGAATCTCTTGACAATTTGGGCCATTGATTCATCTTCCAATTGCTCCAGCTCTTCCAAGGAATAAAAATCATCACTTGATTGATTTGTAGTAGGAGGATCATATTCTGCTACTAACTCATTTTCCTCACCCTTGGAAAACTGTACCATTCTTTCTAACTGTTGAGATTGTTGTTGTTGTTGACCTTCAGCTACAAGTGCAGTAGATGTGCTGACCATTCTATCCTTCCCGTAGACTTCCTTCTGTTGAATCTGCTCCAACTCATAAGTTTTTAACACTCCATAGAGCCTGTCCAAAGAAATCTCACTCAGATCTCTAGCTTCTCTAATGGCAGTGATTCTATGTTCAAGATGAGCTGGCAGTGTTAAAAGGAACTTTTTGTTGACCTCCCTGGTTGAATAATACTTTCCATTGATGTTCAGGTTGTTGATCAACGCATTGTACCTCTCAAACACTTCAGTAATTCCTTCTCCTGGATTTGATTTGAAATGTTCATATTCAGAGGTTAGGATTTCCAACTTGTTCTCCCTAACTTCCTCTGTGCCTTCATTAATCACCTCAATAGTTTCCCACATGTGTTTGGAATTTTTACAGTTCATCACATGTCTGTTCATCAAGGGATCAAGGGAATCAATTAATATTAATTGAAGGCTGGCATCCAAGGAGGCTTCTTTCTTCTCAGCAGGAGTAAAATCTTCAGGCTCTTTTGGATAGGTTCTAGCTTCAGTAGTCACCACACCATCTATTATTACCTCCGGTTCAATAACCATCGGAGTTTTTATACCCTTCTTTAACAAGTTTGAATATTTGGGATTTGCAACTTGTAAAAATAATAGCATCTTCTTCTTCCACATGATATAATTCTCTTTATCAAATTGTGGAATTTTAACGGTTCCAACTTTATGTGAAGTCATTATGAATTTTTGAATAAATAAAAATTCAAGGAGTTGAAAAATCACAAAAGTCTAGGATCTTGATTTGTTCGTTAATCAGAAGGCTCTGATACCAATTGTTGGGTCCCAATGTGTTTGTAGAAGGGGGGGTTGAATACAAACAGTACCGAATAATCGAATTAAATGCGGAATAAAAAATGTGAAACAAAATTCAAGTTAAATAAAAATATTATTAAACTTGAAAGGTGTTACAACAACTGTATCGATTACAAGGTATTAATCTCAAATCAATTATCACAAATCTAGAATAAATTCGACATGAACTTTTTCTATTTTTGCAATAATTAGAATCAAATGCTAAACGCGATTTGAGATTAAGTTCTAGGGATTTTGATCCGCTAGATTGTTACACAAGAACAAGATAAATAATTCTAGTGGTTTGGATTTAACATTAACAAACTAGAAATTGATCTTGAATTTTGCAGATGAAGAATAATATGTTTCAGAGGCGGCTGCACTTTTGTTCTTGTATTTTGATTGAGTTTTTAAAATGATATGCTGCTTCTCTGCTTCTATTTAATCAATCAGCTGAATCAATTGAATTGGAATGACAATCCTTTAAGCTTGCAAGACTTTCGGTAGGACAATTGAATGAACTAGCAAGACAATCTGAATGAACTAGCAAGACAATCAGAATGAACTAGCAAGACAATCATCCTCCTGATGTAACTTTCGGTGTGACAATTGAATCTGGCCTAGCATGACAATCGGTATGACAATCCTGATTGTCATGCTAGTTTATTTTCAATTGTCTTGCTGATTTAATGCTTGAATTTAATCCAATTAAACTTCTGAAAATTCCTAAAATTCCTAGAATTAAATCAGAATTAATTAATCAATTAATTCAATTAATAAATAAATTATTCTTCACAGATATAATTTATTTTCTTAATTAAATTAGATGACTCAATTAATTAATAGAGAATTAATTCTAGTCTTGAGCAGCAACCATTCTTCTGCAAATCTTCTGAAAATCACTGAAAATTATGAATCAATTCCACCACTTCAACGTTGACACTCGATGTACTGTCTGGTTCATGAGTGACTAACTTCCGTGACGTTTCTTCATGTCTTGACTCTGACACTTTGATTTTCTTCAGATTAAATCCTTGTAATTAATTGATACTCTGACGAGATCTCTGTCATTTGATTAAATCCACAATCTTGACTTATATCACTGAGGCATGATCAATTTCTTGAACTTCTTCCAGTGAATTAATTCCTCAAGTCTGTAGATGAACATTGTCTCTGAATCCTTTGACAGATATTACTTTGCGAGATCTCTCTGACGGTCGATCTACTATTTACTTATTACATTCTTATTTGAGTTGAGTTGAATCCTCGAATATACAAATAGGTCTATGACATATGACTTACATAACCTATAAACAACAAGTAAGTTGGAATTAAACCAAAGTCACTTGTAAATCTATACTCTAACCAACTCAGACTCTAACGCTCGTTTTGCGCTTACTGATTCTCTTAAGTCACTCGAGTACCCTCGGCTCCACCATTTTTAATAATTTAACCTTTACGAGTTTTAAGGCGATTCCTTCGTGAGTGTCTTACCAACTGCCTAATACACTTACCATAAATGTTTCAAAGTAAGGCGAGGGGAAAAGTTTCGTTCGCGAAACGCCGTTACTTGAAACGGTCGTTTCTCCTAAACCGTGCATCAGAATCGAACGAACTACATATCAAAACGAAGCTCGTAACATGAGCTATCTAAACATGGCAGTGGTCATAATCTAGCAGGGGGTTCTCGGGTCCTAATGTTATGCACAAAAACAGTCCAAAGAAAATCGGACGTTACGACGGCTATGTTTACGCGATTACCAATGTTTAAACTACTCCAATTAACCACCAACCAACTCATAACCATCAATACAACAAAACTTCACCTAAACCATACCACATCAGTCCATAATCTCCAAGGTTTTCAACTCAAACAACCACAATCACGACCTATGAACTATAATCAAGCTTCAATTACCAAAAACACTTCCAAATCAAACCAAACTACTAATAATCACAATCCATGCTTCTCATTTCACAACACCAACCATTAAACTTACTAACAAATAAATTAAAAGCTAGGGTTTGAAGTTTATACCTTCCTTGGGAGGTGTTAAGTTGCTAGGAAGCCTTAGGGAGCCTCCTACAAGCTTGATCTTTCCAAAGAAATCAAGAACACAAAGTTAGGCTTTGAAGTTTCTAAAAGTCCGATTTAAAGAACTGTAAAAATGAGGGTCTTACCATGATTATTTGGACGAGTCTTGTGAACAAAAGTTTTAGGCCATCTCAATACCTTTCCAATGAGCTATAGAAAAAATATTTGAGTGAGAAATGAAGGAGATACAGCAGTTTTAGTGTTCTGGTTCTGTTTTGGCCGAGAGCATGAAGAACAATGCCTTGGTTTCTTTTTGATTTTGATGAAAAATGATTTGCTTGGCTTGGTTGGTTTGATTTTTGTGTTTATTTTAGTAAATTACCTAGTTGCCCTTGATTTTGTGTGGTTAAAAAGCCACCACATCTCCTTCCTTCCCATGTCATGCTTGTGTCATCCTCATGATGTCATCCTCCCCTCCTTGTCCTCTTCTCATTGGTTGGGTGACATCATCCTCTCTAATCCCTTTGATTAACTTCCTAATTGTTTGCCTAATGACCGCTGATCTGTTATACGGTTCGCTTAACTTTCGTTTTCGTTTATCGTTTGAAGGATCATACCCGGGATCTTATTACTTAGGTTCCCTTAACCTTTCTCAATATATTATATTCCTTTTATGATCCTCTCCTATAATCCTTTAATTTAAATCATTTTTATCATGTTACCTTTTTCTCAAATCTTTCCGTATCTAGTGTATTTCCGGGAAAAATCAAAGTGTTCGGATTTGGATTCTGACGATCTTTACATACACTTATATCCCATATAAAGTACTAATAAAATCTCAGAATATCCATATCAGAACCCCTACATAGTGTGGCATGAAAAGTTTTCTCATTCAGCAAAAACACTATTCATAAGGGTTTCAAAAATTTCCCAAAAATTGGGGTTATTACAGTCTCCCCTCCTTAAAAGGATTCCGTCCCGGAATCAGATAGAAAATGAATAGGGATACTCTCTTAGCATTGCACTTTCTAACTCTCGAGTAAATTTTCCCACATTGTGGTTCTACCATCAAACTCTTACTAGTTTGATAACCCTTCTCCTAAGCACTCGTTCCTTTTTACTCTATACCCTTCCTGGTTGCTCCATATAGGTTACGTCTGGTTGCATGTCTATGCGCTCATATGCCCCTATTTGTCTGGCATCCGAATTACACTTCCTTAACATTGATACGTGGAACACGTTATGAACTTGCTACATGTTCGGGGGTAGGGCTAGCTCATATGCTAACTTCCCAAACGTCTTAATATATCCAAGGGTCCAACAAATTGTAGACTTAGCTTTCCTTTCTTTCCGAACCTCATCAATCCTTTTTCAAGGATTTCCAAGGGGATACCTATAACATTACTAGGCCCCCTATTTCATACTCTTTGTCCTTTTTGAGTCAAATCAGCATACCTCTTATGTCCATCTTGGGTTACTACCAGCCGTCCTCTGATTAGATCTATTATATCCCTGGTCCTTTGGACTACTGCGGGTCCGAGCATCTTGCGCTCTACAACTTCATCCTAACATAAGGGAGATCGACATTATCTTCCCTCAAGGATCTCATAAGGTGACACCTCGATAATGACATATGATCTATTGTCGTGATATAACTAAATCCGCGTTAAGTGATCATTCCAAATTTTTTCAAGTCTATTGCACAGACTCTCATTATAGCGTTTAGCATTAGAGCTTTTGCTTCTCAATACCCATTCTTTTCGAGTTCGTAATCGCTACTACCTTCCGTTCCTAATATTATACTGGTTATACTTTTGCTCGTTAGCGTTCTATAACCTTTTAATAACCACGTCAACCTTAGTATTACGAATGTGTTCCCATTCTGAATACCACCATAACTTTACTACTCCTTTTTCAGCTGTTTCTATTTTCGAAAGCTTAATCCTTCATATAGAAGTAAAAGAATTTATTGAGAGATCACTATGATCATGAACACTTGTTATCTCGCATAGTTAGTACAGAAGGTGGCCAGCCTTTAGTACTTGACAAGCAATTAAACAATAGTTGGTATCCTACTAGGCTTCTATCACACAGATAGACAGTCATTCGGCAATACCTCCCCTTCTGGAAGGGTTGTTCTTCTCAACTTACATGAAATGAAAAGAAGAGAAAAGAACGAACTGAAGATAATTGTATATATAAAAAAATATACTGCCACAAAATATCTGGCTTGGAACCTACCTCTGAACTATAGAGGTTTGTCATAGGAGAACAAAACATATACGTATTTATATCAGCATCAAGTATTATAGCATCATATTTCCCATGCCTAAATATTTCTATTCCGTCCATCATTCTATGGACCCATGCTCTTCCTCGAGCTTATACACAATCACCTTTGAAACTCCCTCGATTTCGAAAATCGAACCTGGGATCTCATTTTAGACATCACCGTTACTAGAGTTCTATGCTTGCACCGCAACCTTCCTCATATAGTAATACGACTCTCTTTTCATAAGAGGGAATAAATATTCAATAGGTAGATACTCTACTGAATTAGTCTATCAATGATAACTTATACACTACCATGACCCGTTTAGTGGTACTCAATCTCAACATCCATTCCAATACAACTCTCATGGTTGTAATCAGCTCGTTACTCGCAGAATCATTGCTGCCTTACTATGGTCCACCACTGACCCACTGTCATCATTCACTTTCCATGAAATCTTAATAGCTAACCATACGGAGTCCATACATGTCGTATTAAATCCTTCTAAGGAGGTAACATAATCACCATTTCTGATTCATGAAGAACACTCCTGATCTCAAAGGTTCGTTTAGTCCTTTTGAAACATGGTCCAGGCTCATTCTCAAGATAGTACCTTCTAAGATAGATAGCCCGCTCATGGTGATTACACGAATTAAACCTTTACCAACTACTATTACGGCTGGGTATTGCACAGTCATCAGAAGGAATGTCAATCTTCCAAACCATAATACAACCTTCACAGTTTTAACCATCATCACTGTATTCTTTTGGCACAAGCGCCTATAATTATCCTCTTACCTTTAAAGTGTCGGCCACCTCCTTGGCCTTTCCTGATAGTAAAATTTCCTTACAGTCAATGTCACTTTAACCATCTCCAAATAAATTTTCTACCTTATTTCAATCACAGCTTATGTGAAAATGCTTTCCTTAAAATCTGATGAGTAAAAAAAAAATCACCATTTTTCCATAAGTTATTGCCTCAGTCTTTAGAGGTTAATCACTGTCATGACTGACTCTCAATCATAATTAGAACATCTTTTATCTTAAGTCCTAATTGCCCTGAATAATTTCGACCATTACTGGTTCGATCCATACTTTCTCGTGGTTTAACACGTGCCCCACTTGGCAACATTATAATTACGTCATATTTCCTTTATCAACATTTCTATTCTTGAAAATTTTGAATATTACCTTTCTCCTTGTAAAACCTCTAAGGTTATCCTTCAATCGTTCCTCCTGTATTCCCTAGATACAGGGCATATTAAAATAGCATTTACTATTACTAGAACCATTGTCTATATACTTCTGAAAAATTTCTCCACTGATTCTTAAAGGTTGTTGCTACATTAACCCTTTCCAAATCATACTGTCAAAACTCATACTGTCCCTATTAAGGGTGAAATTCCAACCTTTATGCATTCCCCTAGGATTCATTTTAAGTTACCGATGTTCTATCCTTAATTCCACCTTTAAAAGGTACCTGCATCCTTCCATGGATAAATCAAGTCATATATCCCTGATAAGGGTGTCTTATTCAATCATTCCCACCTCGATAGTCTATACCTAACTTCATAATAGCATCCTTATTCAAATTGAGGTCAATCCATATGGCCTCCAAAAGATAACAATGGTCATCCACTTTTCTTTCTTGATTTGGTAATGATAACATGGATGTTCTGGAAGATATTGGTCATGTTCAACGTGAACTTCTTCTTAATAATTCCTTATTTACTTTTGTTGTTTATCTCAACAGTCATCTCAATGTTGGGATATCTTTCATATCTGGCGTCTCCCTTTCTGGGTATCATGCCACCGGTCTTACACTTTACCTTCTTGAAGGTCACTTCCTTCACCCAATTTTCTTAATTTCTTACTTTCTTGTCTCCTCAGTCTATCCGCGTCTCATTATTTATCCTTCGAATTATCTCAAGGTTTCCTCGAATCTTCCCAACTTACAGGGGATAAAATATATGTATCTCTTATACCTTCAACCATCAATTTAACTCATGGTGAATCACTCTCATCCGGACGATTACCTACTTTTCTATTTCTATTTCTATGAGTGTTTAGGGTTTCCTCATACCCAACTCCCTTATCATTCCTCAAACTCTCTTGCCTTTATATTCCTTTCTCTTATCGTTATTTCATGAACCAACACAACATAAGCATTGATTTCAAACATCCCGTCATTCTGGATTCGTGTCTTCAGAACGAATCTTGATAACTTTTACAACTTAGATTCATAATTCATCATACTCGTCTGCCTTTGTTCTGGCTCTTAAGCTTTTACACTATCTCCATAACCTTGGGAAGTACTTTCCTGAAAACAATTGACTGAACTTAAATCAGTTTATTATAATCTCTTGCTCCGTGCCTTCCTTGGCCTTTCACCAGCGGGTGGTCTCTCTCTTAGGAGGGTAAGTGACAAAACAGTCTTTTGTGGTTCGTCAATCATTTAGAATCTCAAATGATTCATCTATTTCCTTTAGCCAGGCTCTTGCCTCGACTGGGTCAGCTTGTTCCTTGGAACTCTGAGAGCTTAGCGACTTAAAGGTCATGAAAGAATTTCCCACCGCACTGTCTCCTCAGGGTGGTGGTTGGGGATAATAGTCTAAGTTCTCTTTAGACAGGTCCATGAATTGCCGTATAGGGGTACCATCTCGGGTCTCCTGTCCTTACTCGACTTTTGTTTCCTCAGTCTAAATATTTCTTCCTACTCCCCATAATTGGGGTCATCTTACATAATTTAAATCCTCATTTTCCACTTCATCATGTTATGGGTTCCTTTTGTCTTGGTGGCAACCTCCCTGACTATCACGTTCAGGGTTTGCTCTAACTCTTATTCCTCAAACTAGCTTTCATCTAAGATTTTATCTTTAAGCTCTTAAACCTTTGGAACCCAAATTCTATAGGAATACCTCATTATTCCCTTATCATCTCTCTCGGTATTAATCTCATACCTATTTGTTGGCTCTTTGGCCTTCATTCATCACTTTTACTGGCACAATATGTTCTTTTCCAATACTTCGGGCTGTATTGCTATCTCAAACAGCTTTTCGGTACCGGCTCCGGTTACCTTCACTACTATTTCCATTTTCTCAAAATCTCTTATAAACTCTCCAAAAGACATTATCATCTTGAGTCTCTCCTTTTTACTAAGGGCATCAGCCACCATATTGGCTTTCCCCGAATGATAAAGAATCTCCCAATCATAATTCTTGATTAGCTCTAACCGCCTCCTCTGGCGTATGTTGAGCTCTTTCTACGTAAGAATGTACTAGAGCTCCTATGGTTTGTGAATCTCACACTTCTCTCCATACAAGTAGTGCCTCAAATCTTTAGGGCAAAACTATTGCCACGAGCCCAAGCTCATGGGTGGGGATATCGAATTTTAAATTCCCTTAATTGTCTTGACACAGACGCGATTATCTTGCTGTGCTATATAAGAAGCACCCTAATTCCTTATGCGAAGCGTCACTTACAAATCACAAAATCTCATTTTCCATCCGGCAACGCCAACATAGGGAACGTCACCAACCTTTGCTTCGGTTCTTAAAAGTTGTTCTCGCATTTCTCTGTCCATTCGAACTTCTCAGTCTTACGAGTAAGCCGCGTTAAAGGGGCTACTATCTTTACAAACTTGAACGAACCTCTGGTAGTGACCGGCCAATCCTACCTCTGGTAGTCGACCCAACCAGGGTCATCAATTCATCAGTGGTCCTTTATCCAATCTCGTCAGGATCCTCCATGGGATCCTCCTCAGCAACTATCCCTTCTAGGACAACATCCTCAACCGCTACATCCTCAATATCAACATCATCCGGTCCTGCGTTAGGACGCTCTATTGGATCCACAATCTGATCTCCAATTAGTAATAAAACATCATCGCGTTGATGTTCCTCAACTTCAGGGTTCGGAGTCCCGCTACCATATAAGATAATGAACTACGCTTCTATCGCTACATTTATAAGGGTTCCCATAAGGGTTTTAACTGTCAGTACTACGTTAGGTAGTCCGACTATGAACTTGGCAAGAGTTCTTATTATCTTAGTGAACTTATTATCTTAACGTCCCATCATCTCTGTGGTTTATAACGCTTAGCTCTGATACCATTTCTGTAACACCCCCAAATCCGGGGTCGGGGATCCGGGTTGTCACGAGTTCCATTTCCCTTAACAACACCCAATCTTAATAAATAATCAACTACTCTGTACTGTGACCCCACAATAAACACACACACCACAAGTTATAGTCTCAGAGATGAATATCCAAAAATAATCACAAGTCGTTTTATTCCACAATTATATGCCAATACACCTTAAACAGGTTTCTGAATAAATTTACATTTCTTTGCCATTATTACAATTCATAAATATACATAATCTGATACATCAAAAGTTGAAAGCCTAGCCTATTGGTAGTTCCTACCTCAGCTATGGCGGCATCAGTGCTTCTAGAAAACTGCGGAACGTCTCCTAACCTCTTGCGAATCGGGAGCTTGGTCCGGTTCATCTTGTCTATCTGATGTTGTGTGATGAAAGAAGAAAGCAAGGGTGAGCAGCAAGCCCACCAAAATAATATGTATAATGATTAACAATATATGAGCCTTCTCATAGTACTCATGAAAGTCTTGGTCAAAAGAAATGAACCAAGTTGATATCTTAATGCGATGAAGTCGCAAAATATTCAGTATATATATATACATATATACTTTTCAAAATATTGGAAGTCCTCTTCCATGCACAATATACATAAAGTCCCAGTGTATAACTGTATAAAAAAAATATCGTTGCAAGGTGATCTCATATATCTAACCTTGTCTCAACGTTTTTCTGAAAATCTTTGTCATTCATAAGACAATTATTAATTAGATATAAGTTTAAAAGATGAAGTTACAAGATACCCCAATATACTTATATCTTTCCCAAATACTACTTGAACTACCACCGTTCAAGTTATAATTAGCTTCAAAAGTTCATCACATAGATGAGACTATAAGGCAAGATTTGAATAGATTAAATCTTTAAAATATTATCAAAATAAAATGAATTTACGAGATACTTCATTTGATGTAAACATCATTTTGAAAACTTGACCCTGCCAACACTCAACAATCGCCCAACCGTAGCCTTTCTATCGAAGTGCTCTGGGTAGTGTTGCAGAAATTATCCAATTGGATGATGAACTCATTACGGGAGTTTGTCGCGCCAGGAAGACCACTTACGATGATCAGTCGTAGTAGTACAACCCCACCATTTTCTACATGTAGAGGAGAACCTGTCGGATTTACTTGTCAACCGAACACTGAACTCCTAAGGAATGGACCGCCTTAGCGGAACTTCCAGGCCATTTGGGCCAATATAATAAGGCTGGGCCGGCGCTACTCGGCCACTTACGCCACTCCTAGTTCAGATGAAATCCATGACTCTGAAACGTAAAGCTTGTCCCCACTTTCCCCAAGTAGAAACTTGTTGATACGGCTCCACCAAGAAGTCGTATCTATTTGGAAAGGAGAACTCACCGATATTTCCCAGGCGATGCCTGTTAATGGATTAACTTGTTCCAAGAATTTTACTTCCCGAGTGTTGGGTAAGTAATCAATTCATTTATCAAAACAGCAACCTTGTTGCGAATATAAAACACACCACAGAGCCGGATCCCTCAGGTTTTGAGCGAGTATTTAAATCCCCTTCGAAAGGAGGATCTTAAAAAAAATGAGTTTTGGGATCCGCTCTAACTTTTAAAAAAATCATTTTGAAGACTCGCAAAACATTTTTAAGAATGTTTGGAGTGAAGCTGATTTAATGAAGTAAATCAGTCCCCAGAATATTTAGAAAATGTCTGAATATTATTATTTAAATAATATTCCCATAAAGAATAATCTTTATAAAATAATTGAAGTAGAAGTATTAAAACTTATACTTGAAATGAATAGCAAATAATCAAAGATATACTTATACGAAAGTAATATCTTTATTTGAATAATCAAAAGTAAGTTTGATTATCGACACCTTATTCTTTAATATAATAAAGAATATTATTAAGTAATAAGCGGAGTCATAATACCTCGAATGAATACTATAAATAATATTCATAAAATAAAGGAGTCATACATCCTCAAATGAATATCCAAGTAATATTCAATAATAATATAAACTGAGTCATAAGCCCTCGAATGAATATTCAAATAATATTCAAATAATAAAATAAACTGAGTCATAAGCCCTCGAATGAATACTCAAATTAATATTCAATTAAGTAAAATAAAGGTATCGAATAAACCTTATTCGATCCATAGTTTTAAAAACTATATCCATATATATAAATATATATATATATATATAATATACTCGGGAACATCGACTCCCGGTTTAGAAATATGTTCACCTTTTATCCCCTATACTAAGGGTATACGCAACTACTTGCTTATTTCTAGCATAGGTATTATGCAACTATAAGCATTGAAATCAACAGATAGATAACCAGATTACGAAACAGACATGCATATATACCATATCAGCATGCTCCAATATATCACAAAATTTGCTAATAACAATCATGCACTATCACAAGATAATGCATATACATATATTTACATCACAACAACAGTATATCGGGTAGAAAACTTGCCTGAGCGACTGGGGGTTACGAATGGCTCGGGACGAGTCTGGTAACCTATAAACAACAAGTAAGTTGGAATTAAACCAAAGTCACTTGTAAATCTATACTCTAACCAACTCAGACTCTAACGCTCGTTTTGCGCTTACTGATTCTCTTAAGTCACTCGAGTACCCTCGGCTCCACCATTTTTAATAATTTAACCTTTACGAGTTTTAAGGCGATTCCTTCGCGAGTGTCTTACCAACTGCCTAACACACTTACCATAAATGTTTCAAAGTAAGGCGAGGGGAAAAGTTTCGTTCGCGAAACGCCGTTACTTGAAACGGTCGTTTCTCCTAAACCGTGCATCAGAATCGAACGAACTACATATCAAAACGAAGCTCGTAACATGAGCTATCTAAACATGGCAGTGGTCATAATCTAGCAGGGGGTTCTCGGGTCCTAATGTTATGCACAAAAACAGTCCAAAGAAAATCGGACGTTACGACGGCTATGTTTACGCGATTACCAATGTTTAAACTACTCCAATTAACCACCAACCAACTCATAACCATCAATACAACAAAACTTCACCTAAACCATACCACATCAGTCCATAATCTCCAAGGTTTTCAACTCAAACAACCACAATCACGACCTATGAACTATAATCAAGCTTCAATTACCAAAAACACTTCCAAATCAAACCAAACTACTAATAATCACAATCCATGCTTCTCATTTCACAACACCAACCATTAAACTTACTAACAAATAAATTAAAGGCTAGGGTTTGAAGTTTATAGCTTCCTTGGGAGGTGTTAAGTTGCTAGGAAGCCTTAGGGAGCCTCCTACAAGCTTGATCTTTCCAAAGAAATCAAGAACACAAAGTTAGGCTTTGAAGTTTCTAAAAGTCCGATTTAAAGAACTGTATAAATGAGGGTCTTACCATGATTATTTGGACGAGTCTTGTGAACAAAAGTTTTAGGCCATCTCAATACCTTTCCAATGCGCTATAGAACACAATATTTGAGTGAGAAATGAAGGAGATACAACAGTTTTAGTGTTCTGGTTCTGTTTTGGCCGAGAGCATGAAGAACAATGCCTTGGTTTCTTTTTGATTTTGATGAAAAATGATTTGCTTGGCTTGGTTGGTTTGATTTTTGTGTTTGTTTTAGTAAATTACCTAGTTGCCCTTGATTTTGTGTGGTTAAAAAGCCACCACATCTCCTTCCTTCCCATGTCATGCTTGTGTCATCCTCATGATGTCATCCTCCCCTCCCTGTCCTCTTCTCATTGGTTGGGTGACATCATCCTCTCTAATCCCTTTGATTAACTTCCTAATTGTTTGCCTAATGACCGCTGATCTGTTATACGGTTCGCTTAACTTTCGTTTTCGTTTATCGTTTGAAGGATCATACCCGGGATCTTATTACTTAGGTTCCCTTAACCTTTCTCAATATATTATATTCCTTTTATGATCCTCTCCTATAATTCTTTAATTTAAATCCTTTTTATCATGTTACCTTTTTCTCAAATCTTTCCGTATCTAGTGTATTTCCGGGAAAAATCAAAGTGTTCGGATTTGGATTCTGACGATCTTTACATACACTTATATCCCATATAAAGTACTAATAAAATCTCAGAATATCCATATCAGAACCCCTACATAGTGTGGCATAAAAAGTTTTCTCATTCAGCAAAAACACTATTCATAAGGGTTTCAAAAATTTCCCAAAAATTGGGGTTATTACACCTTCCCCCATTCCCTTCAATTTTCTTCATCAAATCATTGCCATTCTAGTGTAATTACATTACCCATTCATATAATATACACTTTACAAGAAGTTTCGTGCTTAGGAGATGAAGTTTAATGCTTGCATGTCTTGATTTTATGTGATCTCCAAAGAGAAACTCTTAATTCATGTGGATTAAAGAGATCTCTATGAGATATACTTTTTATGTGCATAAACTAAGTGTTTCCATGAATAAAACTCTTTTAAAACCTTTGCATGCTACTGATATTTAGTTTTAAAGTCATATTCTACTTTGCATGATAGAGATAGGGCATTATTTTCAAGTATAATCATGTTATATATGCTCTTCTTTTCGAAAATGTACATGCATGCTTAGTTTGTGTTAAATTCGACCTTATATGTGCTTAAATCGAATTGTTTCCTTGATATTATGCTTGATATTAGTTGTTAAAAGGTAGTGTGCATGATCTTTTGAAGTAGTTAAGTATTTTAAGTTAAATTTATGAGCTAATAACCCTCTTGTTTAGTCGAACTTGATTTAGTGATCATCTTGAGTTGCATGTTAAGTTTTATTTTGCATGTTGGTACTATAGGGAATTGATGATCTCCTTTATTGGTTGAGGCCTTAGTTTAGAGTCTTATAGTAGTAAATTTGCCTTGGTTGATATTTAATTCGTGGTTTTAAAGTGGGAGTTAAGGTGGAAAGGCTAGGATAGAATCCTGAAATTTTTTCCAGATTTGCATGTGAGTTTTGTGTTGATTTTGAATGGGCATTTCTTAGGCATTGTTAGGCCCAAGACACGGGGAGTTAAGACTTGAGGTATAATTGAGTCTAGAAGTCACAAATTAGATAAAACCAACCATTTAGTGAGGTGCACACACCAAAATTTAGAATCTATCTAGCAGGGGACAATTTTGCTGCAACTTAGAAATGAGGAGTTTTGACCATTTCATGGATAGGCCCTCACTAGGCCTTGGTTAGACCTAGTTATAGGGGGTGTCAGAGGAGTTTTTCCAGCCATAGTTCATAGTAATTGAGTTAGAATCATGTGTCATAAGTTAGTACAAAACAGGACACTATTCTGTCAAGAAAACAGGAGAATATTGGACTTTAAGCTTAGGCCCAGGTAGGCCCAAGCAAGGCCCTTGAGCCACACCAAGTTTGAGAGTTGAATTATGGTCAGACGAGTCTAGTGTAGAAGTTTGAGAGGTAAAATTGAAGTATAAGCGTGTCAATTATACCCATAAACTCATTGGTGTCACCCTGAAATCACTATAATGAGCAAAATCACTTAACCATTAGTTTTAGGGCACTTATGAGTGAGGCATAGGTTGACCACCATAGTTGTAAGATAGTATGAGGTCAGTAGAGTGTAAGGCCTAAGTCAGGGTCCATAAGAACTTGATGGTTTAGAAAAAGCACTTCGAGTTATGAGGACGATATTAAGAGTTTTGGCTAGTTTAGCATAACTATGTGACTTGAGTAAGTGGAGTGAGATCATCCAAGCCTAGTGGTGCAATATTGTGTCTATGGATATATTATTATGTACTTAAATATGCTATGTGAACATGAGTGGCTATGTGAACTATTATGCTTATAAGGTAATTATAAGCGTTTATGTGTATATAGGCCTTAGTGCCAGTGTGCGTAATTTTGGTTTATAATTAGGTTGAGTTAGTAAGTATATATTATAATGAGGATATTATTATTTTGTCTAGGCTCTCGAGACGAGGGTAAACTTGCTATTAAAGTCGAGTGAAGCTCCAGTTGCTCCCACATGCCAGTCAAGTCAAGCCTTTCTCAAGGCAAGTGTTTCAACCTACCTTTTTGTTTATACTGCAAGATAGTGTTAGCCCAGATTTTATATATGATGCGAGTATTATAATTCACCTTGATATATATGATCCAAATGGTTTAAATCTATCTTTCATATTATATGCAAATGTCATGAACCCTCAAGTATCTATTGCAAGTAGTTTAACTTTGCTTGGAGATTTCTGTGCAAGTAATTCAAAAGTCATACCATGCTAATATACCAAGTAATTGTGATGTGGAACCCTGTGCAAGTTATACTTAGTAATCTTATCTTGATACCTAAAAGTCAGCTATCCCTTAAAAGTCGTTCATGATTGCTTGATAACCCTATTCTTACCCCTAAAACATGATACCATGTTATACTTTGAACTGATGCTCACCTTCTTTATATTTCAATACTTATGTCTTATCTGGAACCATTACCTTGAACCTAGTTTGACTTAGTTCCTTCATACTATCCGATAACCCTACTAAATCTCATTGTCAAATTCCTTTTGAATAGAAACCTTGCAATTCCATAAATAAAGTATAGTCTAGTTGATCATGGCCTTGAAATTTAGTGGACCTATTCCCTGTGCTTCAAAGTTGATCTTGAACCCTTGATAAAGATGCTCACTGTTTAAGAAATTAACTGTCACTTGGCATCAGTTTTTAAAGTAAAAAGTTAAATTTTGGATTTCCAGTCCCACAGGGGGACAAATATTTTCTTTAGATAGTGGATCTGGACTGAGACACAAGTCCTTTTTGCTCTTAATTTGTAGGCTTAAAAGTTGCATAGGGATCCCATTAATGTTCTAGAACCCAGCGAGGTTCGGGATTAATGCGTGGCTAATCACCGGCTGTAATCCGTAGCGTCATAAAATGGTTTTTGATAAGGAAATGGTTTTGAATGGTTTTATTACAAGAAAAGATGCCATCACCCTGAAAGCTTATCTATTGATACTATATTGTTGAATCTTTCGATTCCATTGTTAATGTATTATTATTTTTTATGTATATTATAGCGCTTGTTGAGCATTTGGCTCACTACTTGCTTACCTTGATATTACAACTAGCAGATATGGTTAGATTCAAGCAGACAGTGCGTAAGACTTGTGTTGCCGATACGTAAGTTTGAGCTCAGGTAGTTAGTGAATTTGTGTGTGAGGACTCGATATTGGAATCAGGTTGTAATAGTTAATAGTGTTGGGCTATTCCAAACCCTAAACTGTAAAGATCTTGGATTCAGATGTATTTACTTCCTTTTGGTAACTAATTTAATTACTCATATATTATCTTTTGTAAATGTTTGGGGCGTGACATGCCTTCTCAGCAAAGAAAGTCAAGATGAAAGTTGGTTATGGCACAAGAAGTTGTCCCATCTAAACTTCAAGACCATGAATGAGCTTGCCAAGAAAGAATTTGTTAGAGGTATTCCTCAAGTGGAGTTTATAAAAGATGGACTGTGTGATGCTTTCCAAAAGGGAAAGCAAATCAAAGCATCATTCAGAAAGAAGCTTGATTCAACAATTGAAGAACATTTGCAATTGCTACACATGGATTTGTTTGGACCAGTCAATGTGTTATCCATCTCAAGGAAAAGATTTTGCCTAGTAATTGTGGATGATTTCTCAAAGTTCTCTTGGACATATTTCCTAAAGTCTAAAGACGAAGCTAGTGAAATCATCATCAATCACATAAGGCAAGTCAACAATCATCCTGACTTTAAAGTAAGAAGAATCAGGAGTGACAATGTAACTGAGTTCAAGAATTCTGTGATAAGATCATTTTGTGAAGAAACTGGGATTATGCATGAATTTTCTGCAGAAAGGACTCCACAACAAAATGGAGTGGTAGAAAGAAAGAACAGATCCCTTATTGAAGCTGCAAGGACAATGCTTGAAGAATCAAAGTTACCAACATACTTTTTGGGCTGAAGCTGTGAACACTGCCTGCTACACTCAAAACATCTCTTTGGTGAATCAAGCAAAATGCATGACTCCCTACCAATTGTTCAAGAACATGAAACCAACTCTAAATTTTCTTCATGTCTTTGGCTGCAAATGCTATATCTTGAAGAATCAAACTGATCAACATGGGAAGTTTGATGCTAAAGCAGATGAAGGAATTTTTGTTGGATATGCTGTGGGAAAAGCATATAGAGTCTACAATCTAAGAACAAACATTGTTGTGGAATCAATACATGTTGTGTTTGATGATAAAAATATTGAAAGATTGCAAGATGGAGATTTCCATGAGAGCCTCAAATTTGACAATGTGGAGATGGTTAGTGATGACAGTGATGATGAAAGTGATCAAGAAACTATAAATAAGGATAGTGCAGATAAATCTGTAATGAATGAAGCTAATAACTCAACATCCATCGAGTTACAAAATGCTTCATCTATCGGGAGACAATCTGCATCATCCAGCGGGAGACAATCAGCCTCATCCGTCGAAACTCAAAGTGCTTCATCCGTCGGGTCATTAAGAGAAGCTGAAAGTTAAGGTAGATCACTCATAGAAAGTTCCCCTCTCTCAAATCAAAGACTCACTAACACAGGGGGAGTTTCTTATAATCAAAACTCAGTCACACATCAAGACAACAATGAGGCCTCTTCATCTAGAGAAAATCTACCACAACAGAGAAAATGGACAAGAGATCACCCATATGAGCTAATTATTGGTGATGCATCTTCTAGAGTTCAGACAAGAAAAACAACTCAAGAAGAATGTCTATATAGCAGCTTCTTATCTAAGGAAGAACCAAAGAAGGTAGAAAATGCTCTGTTGGATCCTGATTGGATTTTAGCTATGCAGGAGGAGCTAAACCAATTTGAAAGGAATAAAGTATGGAAGCTGGTACCCAAGCCTAAAGGAAAGAATCCAATAGATACCAAATGGGTATTCAGAAACAAGATGGATAAAAATGGCATAGTAGTCAGGAACAAAGCTAGATTGGCTGCTAAGGGCTATTGTCAACAAGAAGGGATAGATTTTGATGAATCCTTTGCTCATGTTGCAAGACTTGAAGCCATCAGAATCTTCTTAGCCTATGCAGCCCATGCCAATTTCAAGGTCTATCAAATGGATGTCAAGAGTGCTTTTCTAAATGGAGATTTGGAGGAGGAAGTCTATGTCAGTCAACCTCCTGGTTTTGAAGACCCAAATTTCCCAAACCATGTCTACTATCTTTTGAAAGCACTTTATGGACTGAAGCAAGCACCTAGAGCCTGGTATGACACTTTATCAAAGTCCTTTTGGAAAATCACTTCACAAGAGGTACTGTGGATAAAAATTTATTCTTCAAAAATGTTAATGGCTCTAGTATACTTGTTCAAATCTATGTAGATGATATTATATTTGGCTCTACATATGAAAAAGTTTGCAAAAAGTTTGCCAAATTGATGCAAAGTAAGTATGAAATGAGCATGATGGGAGAACTAACTTACTTTCTTGGTTTACAAGTTACGCAAGTTAGTGATGGAATATTCATTAGTCAAACTAAATACATTCATGATCTTTTGAAGAAGTTTGATCTAATGGAGTGCACATCTGTAAAAACTCCCATGGCCACTGCAAATACGCTTGAATTAAACACTACTGAAAAGTCTGTGGATATCTCAAGTTATAGGTGCATGGTTGGTTCACTTCTGTACTTAACAACTAGTAGGCCAGATATAATGTTTGCTACTTGTCTTTGTGCTAGATTTTAGGCTGATCCTAGAGAATCTCATTTAGTAGCTATTAAGAGAATTTTCAGATATCTCAAGGGAGCACCAAAACTTGGCATTTGGTACCCTAGAGATTCTGGTTTTGATCTAACTGGTTATTCAGATGCAGATTATGCAGGTTGTAAAATAGACAGAAAAAGTACAACAGGAACCTGTCAGTTTCTAGGAAACAAGCTTGTGTCCTGGTTCAGTAAGAAGCAAAATTCAGTTTCTACTTCTACAGCTGAAGCTGAATATATTGCTGCTGGTAGTTGCTTTGCACAGATTCTATGGATGAAAAACCAATTGTTGGACTATGGTCTACAAGTGGATAAGATTCTTATTTTCTGTGATAACACAAGTGCAATTGTCATCACTGAAAATCCAGTACAACATTCAAGAACAAAGCACATAGACATCAAGTACCACTTCATAAGGGAACATGTGATGAATGGTACTGTGGAACTACATTATGTTCCAAGTGAAAAACAGCTTGCAGATATATTTACCAAGCCACTGGATGAATCCACATTTTCAAGGTTGGTAAGTGAGTTAGGTATGCTTAATTATTCTTGAATTATGTCAGATATTTTTGCAAGTTATAATGCAACCAGAAATTTAATTGATTTTTCTGCCTTGGATGAAATTTTGGCTAAGTCAAAATTTACATCCCGACGGATGATCATTATCCATTGAGTTTGATCATCTTTCGGAATAGAATATCTAAAATTCAATTATTTTTCTGGATTATTTTAATAACCCGACAGATCAAATGTTTTATCCTCATCCGTCGAGTTGTCCAAATCATGGCCGCTAATTCTCTGAACATCATCCATCGAGTTTACTTACATTCTGTAAGTATATTTCTACGGATGGTTGATAGAATTTTGATAGTTTATTTTAATTTAAACGGCTATTTTGGGCAAATTTGATTGGTTCTTTATTACTTTTGTCAGTTTATTTTTGAGAGAGTATACAAGCAAAATTCATTTTCATTACTTTTCTTTTATCATTCTCAATTCATCTGCTCTAACTTCTTTCTTTCTCAAAAGTAATTACCATCTCCCTCTCTGCAATTTTTACTCTCTAACAATGGCACCAGTCGTCAAAATCATGTCTCAAACTGGCTTTATCTATGAGAAGAACAATTTTACAGCTCTAGTGAACAAGGGGATTCAACAGTCTGGCGACTACCACAAAATGATGGATTATGTGCAAGGCTATAAGCTCAACTATGCCATGCTAGAGTCTCCCACTATCTACTATGAGGTTGTGGAGGAGATATGGACAACTGCACTGTACAACTCAACTGACAAGACCATCACTTTCACTATTAAAGGTAAGGAATTTTGTGTTAATAGTGACATTGTTAAAGCATGCTTTAGGATTCCTGATAATACTGTCACTACTTCACACACAGACACTGATATTGTTAACATGTTAAACTCTATGGGTTATGCACTCATCATCTCTAAATTAAGTGAAATTTGGAGATTGGGTCTTAGGAAAGAATGAAGTTACCTGTGTGATGTAGTTACTAAAGTATTTTCTGGTAAAATTAGCAATTTTGATTCTGTTAATATCTCCATGCTCAACATGCTTTACATGCTAGTAACTGATAAATACTTCAATTTTAGTGATCTAGTCTTGTTTGAGTTGGGGTTTAAGTTAGGGGAGGTCAATAAGAGGGGTAAGAGTGTTTATTATGCTAGATTTTTCATGATGCTTGCTAACCCCCTCTCCGAGGACATTGTGATTGAGAACCCAACCAACAAGTTAAATTGTTGGGTTCAAGAAAGAAGAATTATTGCAGATCTCAATAGAGCAGATCACCACAAGAGGTGCCACTCTTCTACTTTCCAGTAATTGGAGGCACCTCAGGTAAGTGAGGTAATTTCAACTGTCTATACTCTTCCAACCTCAAACATTTCTTTGCCTTCTAGTATAGCAGTGGCATCTGTGTCAACGACCAGACAGATGCCTACCCAAGCTACCAAAACCAAAGTTTCAAAAACAAAGACAAAGAAAGCTCCCTCTGGTGTCTCTCAAAAGATGCTAGTTGTAAAATCCACTAAACACAAAGAGGGGAGTGTGAAGGTGGGAAATACAGGTGAGGGACGGGGTGAAAATCAAAGAAGCCCTAAGAATAAGGATGGTGAGCATAGTGTACCCAAACCAAGCCACACCAGAGTTTCCCAACAAACTGTGGTTGTTAATAAGGACAAAAGCTCAATTCTAGTTCCATCCTCCCAAAAGGATGTAACTATTGAAACAAGCTCTCAACCAAGAGCAAAGAACAAAAGGAGTAGGGACACAAGTTCACCATAAACTTACACAAGAAAAAAGAAAACTAAAACCCTTGGGGATGCACAGGGTACACACACAGTGCAAACTGGAGCTAAAGACCCAATCACTGCACCATCTCAAAGTCAAATTGATGTGGCTCCAACAAATGTGGAGTCACAGCCAAAATATGTACAAATTGAAACACCTCAAACACCAAATTCTCCCACACACTATTTGGATGTTGACATGATTCAAACATCTCAACCATATTCTCCATCTTTAACTCTGTTGGAGAAGCCAAAAATCCATGCAAGTGAGCATCATCTTCTAGATGATTTGTTGGCTCACTTGCCATTTCTTTCTGAGACTGTTGAGACATCTGTGCCAAAATTTTCATCAATCTGCACAGAGTCTACAATAGTCTCCACTCCACACTCATTCATTTATACTCACTCGATGGATATTGTTCATCCGTCGAGTAGTGATTGTATCCCGATGGATGTGCCTAACAGCAGTCATCCGTCAGACAGTCAAATTACTAACCCGATGGATATTTCTCATCCGTCGGGTGTCTCTGCACAAATCCAAAGTTCAACTATAGTTATAAGTGCAGATGACTTAGTAATTGTGCAATCACTATTAGGATTGAGGGAAGGTAGTGACTTGAGTGAGAGTCTGGGTTGCTCCCAGGAAAAAGGAGAGGAAAAGAGTGATCCAATGTAGTCCATTTCTTCAGGACTGGAAAAAGTGAGTGTGAGGAGTCCCGCCTTAGATGGTGAAGGTGAGGGTGTGAGGGTGGGAAGCCAAGGTGAGACCTTGATGCAAAAAAAGAGAGAAAATGAGAGAAATGCAGGTATTGGAGATATAAGGGTGGATGTCATTGTAAGTGAGTTAAGGAATGTCCAGGATGCAGACAGGGAGGGACAATCTCAACAAACTCAAGATGTTATAGATTTTACCTCCTTGGATGCTAAGACATTTACTCACGTTGTTTCAGCATATCAACTTCTAGATGGACAGGGCAATGCCAATGCAGAAAGAATGCTCAATTTGGTGCACACCATACAGTCCATGCAAAGAGATAAGGATGCCATCACAGCTTTACCCTCAACAGCTGGTGATGTTGATTATGAGACTGGTGGTTCAGAAGAATTCTTTGGAGGTGAGGATGGAGATAGTCAAGAAGAGCCATTGGACATAGGGGGAGAAGTAGGCCCTAGTTCCAGATCAAGCATGCCATCATGGGCCTTCTCCAAGAAATGTGATGATCACCATTTCAAGACCCACTCATCCAACTTATCATCCAAACACAGTTTGCACTTCAATCAACCACAAATGCTAGCACCAAGAAGCTTCTGCAAGCACATCTTGCTTCTCTCCAATTACAGCAAATCTCAGGATACCAACAAAGTCAAAATGTTTCCCTCATGAAAAATAAAGTTGATCAACTTAAGAAAGACATCTTTGACAAGTTGGAAGCTAGACTTCCAGAGACAACAATGACAGACATCAAAAGACAGCTCAGGAAAAACTCTGATCTTGCAACCAAGGTGGATTCCTTGGACAAAAGAATGGTTGCTATGGAAGCTTCTTTTACAGCAATCCATCTACACCAAGCTCAACAAACAGACTTGCTTCAGAAACTGATGGCTGCACAGACCTCCGACTTGCTTCAGAAACTAGTGGCTGCACAAACCTCCTCCTCTACTCAAGTTGCTGATAACAAAAAGGGGGAGAAAGAGAGTAAGGAGGAGAAAAAAGTGCTTAACATTTAAGTGAGTAAAACAATTCTGCCAACAATTGCTTTCACAAAGCCACCAGCTAAAGATAACATTGATCTGATAAATGAAGCAGCAGTAGTGGCCACTTTAAGAGAAGCTGAGAAGAAGCAGTTGAGTCCAATCAACTGGGAGAAAATTGATGAGGATATTCAAAAGAAATTTGATCTAGCAAAGAAGCCATAAAAATCAGTCATTCATCACTCTCAAGTCAGGCAAATTTCTGTGAGCATGAACTATCTGGAGAGAAGCCAGGCATCCTGCATCAAATCCCCAAAGGAAGATCTAATCATGAAGCCAAAGGTGAACTACCCAAAATCTTCACTCAAGAACCCTTTGGACATAGTGTATGAAACACCAAAGCCTGATGAGAAGAAGCCGTTGGTCAGGTCTATAGCATTCTACAAAGATCCTGCAGATTCAGCTCTAAAAAGGAGAATTGCCAAGGTTTTCAGAAATGGTAAGTAAATTTGTGTGGTGGTTGGACACCCTCAATTTATTGAAGCAAAAAGGGAAGAAAAGGAAAGATTGAAGCAAGAAAAGAAGCAAGCTGCTCTAGATGCTAAAAAGCTCAAATAAAAGAAGGAGCAAGCTGCTATCTTGGCCAAGTTGCAAGCTGTGAAACCCACACAACAAATTCCTGAACAACCAACTGAAACCACTGAATCTAAAGATCAGAAAATGCAAGAAGCACCTCAAAAGAAAAGAAAGTTCAGATACAAGCTTCCTTCTAAGAGAAAATTGGATTTCAGTGATGAGAAGATGGAAAACTACTTTCCCAAAGAGTCTACTTCTACAACAACTCAAACATCCATGCCCTCTGTGGCACATGAAGAATTCAAGATAGATCTATCCAAGAATTTTCATGATGAACCTATCATTTCAAAGGATGAGCCAATAGACTAGGAGAGTCTACCAATTCCTGAACTCAATTTACCTCATTTCATGAAGCCAAAGAAAATAAAGACCAGAGCAGTCAAGAAAGTGAAGCCCTCAACTCTCAGATCCAAGTCCCTAACCAAAGCTCAAACCAATGTCAACAAGGGAGATATCATGTACATCTGTAAAATCAAGGAATTCTCTGATCTAAACCTCTATATAGATGAACTGGAAGAAGTTAGAGGAATTGATGCTTACAGGAATCTACCTGAAAGGCTAGTATACAAGTACAAGGGAGGAAAAGAAATGACATGGCCACTTCACAGGATTCTTCAAGAGAGCCAATCTATACCGATAAAAGTCTATTCATCTTTCAAGAAGAACTTTGGATTCAATATGACAGCTAGAAGACTAGTTCGAAAGAAGATTGAAGAACTGATGAGTATTAGAGCCAAAGATGCACTCCCAAAGACTTTAACTATTTCTTACACAGGAAGTAGAGTGCATTTAAGGCCCTACTGGCTGATGGAATTTATGGATGATAAGGGAGTTAGAAGATTCTTCAGACTAGAGGACCATCTGAGCATCTCTAGCAATGAGACTGTACTGAAAATGCAAGAAATGCTAGATCTGTCAGAAGCTGATGAACTTGAATTCCATAGACAGCTGCAAAATTAGATAGAAGAAAACAACAGGAAGCTTGGAAAGAAATCCAGACCATCAAGGAAATAGATCAATCTGCTCAGACTAGAGGAGCACCTTGAAAATGACTGTGAGCAAATCTTTGTACACTTTGTCTTGTGAATTCTTCAGCAAATATTGCAGCACTTTTTAGTTTTATCTACTACCTTTTAAATTTTTCTTTTTAGGGTGTTTTTTATCATCAAGTTTCTTTTAATTTATGGCTACAATTCTAGTAGACATAAATCGGGGGAGATTGTTGGGAATATGTTGTGAACTTGATGATTATATTAACAAAACACCTTAGTACATTTAACTTAATGAAAAATGTAGCACTTGACGGATGATCAAATATAGTCCCGACGGATGACTCAATTATAGTCCCGACGGATGATGATTTGTCATCCATCGAGTGAGTAGCTTATGTAATAATAAGTATTGTAACTCATTTTTGCAAACAACTTTATATAGATTCTATAGTAGCATATGAGTCATGTTGACTTTTATTAGATATGCAGAATAGGTTGATTAATTGTAAATATAAGATGTCTTGTAATTCTGCATAAGTGAAATGAAGTCAAGTGTCAAATAGTTACCCGACGAATGATCAACAAAGCTACCCGACGGATGACAAGCATGTACCCGACGGATCATCAATTCAAATGTCTGTTGAAAGTGACAACACATTCACATGCGTTGGGTGTTTTCAAAAGGAATGTGGCAGCCTGTTTAACAGGAAATGAAGAACAAAGAAGCATTACCATTTCCATGCAAGTTAAGAAGGTTTTCAAAGATGCTGGAATAGAGTAGTGAAGCAACATGGAGTTTGACTTGATAGTTTTGTTTTATTATCCTGTCTTATTACCATGTAAACTTGGTGGTATATAAACCAAGTGTAGCTAGCAGAACAAATAACTAAGCAAACACTTTTAGAAGAGAAATAGAAAAAGCTGTAACTGTTAAGAATTTCTCTGTAGTTTGTTTATTCACTTGTAAAGCAGCTGTGAGACAATTTGTTCTTCACAGAGTTCTTAATTCGATATATATATATATATATATATATATATATATATATATATATATCTGATGGATACTTTCAAATCCACCAGAAAGTTTTAAAGACTTGTGTTTTTATTACTTTGTGTTTTTGATTTATTTAACTTGTGATTCCGCACCTTGCAAATCAAAACATTTATATATATAGTTTGAGTTAGAACATTTTATAGTTCAAGAAAAAGTTTACTAGAATTACATTCAACCCCCTTCTGTAATTCTTGTTGTATTGTTAGGGACTAACAATCTTGGACCTTCATGACAAGTATCTTCCACATTATTGAGGTATGCTTCATCTTCACAATGTTATTAATCGATTATCTAGTTATTATTAAAAATTTCTTCATTTACTTCTGCTGTCCAATCAATCATTTGCCTTATCTGATATATGCAGCTTTACTTTCTTATTTCTCTAGTTAATTTACCTCATACGGTTTGCTAACTACTTCAATTAATGCCAAAATAGCAGACTTGAAACGTATTATGTATACAGATTTCCACCTCTGATTTGATGTCCTCGTAATTACTGCATTATTGGCATAATGGTTCTTCTATGCACGTAAATGTCCACCATTTATCGGCTTGTAATCATCCACACTCATCATATAACTCCAACTACTACACGGGTTCTTTTCACTTCCTTTTAAAACATTCAAAAAATAAACCTTACACAAGAAGGGAATTTATGTATATGATTCTAATTGGAAACCTTTTGTAAGGAATAACAGTACAAGGAAATAATCGGAATGATCTATAAATCAATGTCATAATTGAAGAGGAAGGAATGAATGATGATTTAGATATGAGTGAGACAGCCATATTTATACTCAAGATGGCCAGTCTTTCATACTATATGGCATACAACACATGATTAGGTGGCATCCCACCAGACTCTTTGTTAAGGAGTCACACCATAACACTGCTTGTCTCAATTAGAAAACAAGACTTGAGGGGAAAAATGATTTTGAAAGGAATATAACAATTTTCTTACCACCTCATAGAGCTGATCATGAAATAAGTTCATACTTTATTCAAGATTCATAAAAATATATAGTATTATAGAAAAGAATGATATCATTGGTCGTCATCCATATTTCATCTGTTTACAGCTTCAACGCTTGTCCGATCAATAGATCCCACTCTGAGTCATATATTAACTTTAGAAAGTTCTCTGAAATGCCTTCTTAAATCGATCATTGAAATAATTTCCCATTTATTAGGTCTTGTATCTTTGGCGTCGCACTTTCATGTTCAGTATTTTATAATTCGACCCTATTTGCACTCTTACGAGATTTACAATCATAACTTTAAATTTCGTTTACGCTACTGATCATTCAACATATGAACTCCTTTGCTAATAACATTCTTCCTTTAGAAAATTCTGAAAATTTTCTCAATCTTCTTTGATCATACTCGGCTTCTTGTCAATCGACGTATTCTTTGAACTCTAATAGTCTCAGAAATTAGATGAATAGTTTCTCCACACATTGGTTCTGTCGTTAAACTTATCAAACAAGATTTACACTCTTCTGTTAAGAACAATCAAATCTTCTCCATAATAGCGAGTCCACTTGGCCTTCTAAATGAATCATACTAACTTCTAGAACAAGTATTCTTCTGGATAATCTAAATTTCATAACAACCAAGAAACTCAAGTAGTAGTTTGACAACCAAGTTTTTAAAACTTGTTTTGTTCAAAGGACTTTTAGAAAAAATTTGTTAAGAAAATCTCTTTTGAAAACTGTTTAAAATTTTGAAAATCATACACCTGGTCGTCATTACTATATAAGTTAGTTGTCGTCCTTCTCAACCAATACAAAGTATCAAATTAGGGAAACATTCAGATTAGAGCTTATTCATTTCCATATATCTTCTACGTTTTATTGGGTCCATTTTGTCTTCATTGGTTGACAAAAATTCCAGTTACCGTTACATATTATCTTATTCATAACTTCACTTCTAATCTTCCATACTGTTAACACTCTCATCATCATCTCTTACGATTACTAAGTATAACAAATCTATCCAGTAATCATCAGGTCTATTTTATAAAACAAGGTCAACTTATTTCACATCACATTAATACTATACGTATCATGTTTAGTCATAACATCATCATTTAATTCCAAGAAAACTCTCGATTTTCAATATTCTCACACTCCTTTAAAATCCATCTAGCTCACTCCACAAGATAATCATGGGTGGCATACTCACTAGTAGCTCCATATAACCTGGTAGCAGCTATCCTTAGGAATACCTAAATCCTCTCTCTAGGTTCTTTCTCATCTTTCTTAATACCTCGATTACTCACCATATGTTGTAGCTCTCAAATTCATCCCCATAGGTGCTATTACTTCATAAGACGGGTTTTAAACTGATAGTATAGAACAAGGTGTAGGGTAGACAGGAAAGATGTGCTCACAGCTGAATATCCGGTAGAACAAGAATCAACATGTGGGGGATCCTCGAATAGGTAGTCTCCCATCAAGGGATGAGATAATAGATTGAAAAGGTGCAACCGTCGCAACAGGAGGTGATATGGCTAACACCGATGGAAGAGCAGGGCGTGAATCAGGTGATGGTCCTCCGACTAAAGGCGCCGAATGATCAGACAATCCTGAGATAAAAGAATCTGCCATCGCCGCTATCTGACAATCGCGTCGCTAGATAAGAATCTCGAATCTCATCACAAATCATACCAAAACCTACTATATAGTCACACTTAACCTCTCGACGTCCTATTTTTCTATTTCCTAATCCTAATCTTAACCCTATATCCATTTCTGAGAATCTAGGCTTGTTTCAGTAACTTATAATCTGTAGCTTTGATACAAAATCTGTGACACCCTCCAAATCCGGGTCAGAAGTTTGGGGTTTACAACACACACACACCCAGTGTATAACCCTGTTTATGAAAATAATAAATGTAAAGACCCTACTTACCATAACCATGTATCGCAACAGGTTAAAGTATGAAAAGAAGCCACAACCTTAACTTTTATTACATCGTACCAAATCCCAACTAGTTCAACTTACAACTGAGAGTGAAAACATTCTTACAAGCTTACATAACTCAAAACTAAATGTAAAGCTCCGACTATCTCGTTCTAACTTAACCTAGAATCCTAGCTCGCACACTAGACAGGGAATCCTCGTTACCAACAATTTCCTTTTCAACTGTAAAATAACATAAACAGATTTGCAAGAGTGACCTAACTAGCTCAGCAAGTCATAATAGAAATAACTGAGGTTAAACAATCATCAATTGAAATGATTCAGAAGAATCAAGTCTCTGGATAAGCAAGGATTAGAATTGGATACTCACTTTTCATTTTAAAAACCAAGGTTAGGTTGCTGATCAGTCACGCACTAACCCCGAGCAAGGCTCCCAGCTTTGCTCTATATACTGGATCCAAGGAACACATTGGCCTATTATGACCATGAATCTGGTCCGACCATGAATCTGGTCCATATTTAAAAACAATCATATTCTATAATAATAACATTATAAACAATGTAATTCAATAAACTGAATCATAAACAATATTTATCTTGAAGCATAGGGTGCTTCAAAATACCATGAAGATATAACAAGGTAAATAGAAAGATTGACTTTCAATTCAGGGAAAGAATCAGAATGTAAAAGACCAAGGGTTCAAAGGTTACAAGGAATGGTCTTCTATTATACAAGGCATAAAGGTTCGTATGTTAAGCAATCTCATATCAAGAATCAGTATGTGGTAGATATATATTTGTGGAGTAATATCGTATATGTGTGTTTCGTATCCAAGAGTTCAACAATCAATGGTTTACAAGAAATTAGGCTTACGGCTCAAGATTAATAAGAATTAGGGTTTAGGGATAAGTACTTCAAAGTACTTGCAATATAGAACAAGAACTATTAGGAATACTTGCAATTATACTACAAGGAAGGGCATAAACACTTGCCTTATCACAGATGATTTCCAACTTTACTTGTACTCATCTAACAGTTCTACTTTTCAATCATTTTCCTTCTTTTTCTATGCCTTGCTTCTATACATCAATCACTTGCCTTCCCTTTCTACGCTTCAGTTCTATTTACGGATCATTGACTTTTTTTTTCGATACCTCGCTTACTCTGCTAGGCATCACAAGTATCTTTCAATATTCAATCTCATATTATTCTAATCATCACATAGACGTTATAATCTTCTATCTACCCTTCGTTTTACCCAAATCTGATTTACGGATTGAAAGTTATGACCAAATTAGTCAAACAATAACCACATAGGCATATAACACATCAATCAGATATCACGTAGCACATACATGCAAGATATTCAATCAAAATAATTTTTCAAAGAAGATTTGGGGCAAAATGATTTTCCAGATATTTAATACGAATTTTTGAACACTTTTTTGAATTAAAATGGGTCTCCGAATCATTTTATAATTAAATAATAGGGTAAAAACACCTGAATCTGACTTTAAAATCATTTATTAATAATCATCAAGCCTTGAAAATATTTTAAAATAATATTTTAAAACTCGAAACTATTTTTTAGGATTTTTAAATCCAAATAAATAATTAAATCCAATTAAATAATCAATTAAAATTAATTAATAACTAATTAAAGTAATTAATCAATTAATATTCAAATTAATTGACTAATTAAATAATGAATTATCAACTAAAATTAATTAATTAAATAACTAAGATTTATTTTTAAATTAAAAATAATTTTTAGAATTAAAAATATTGATTTTTGGAATTTAAAATAAATAAAAACAATTTCTGAAATTAATTATAAAAAGAAAATATAATTAATGTAAATAATTAAAACATAAATAGGATTTTTATAAAATTTTGAAACTACATGGATTAAAATTAAAACATTGCAAAACTGAGGGGCTGATTTGCATTTTGTCACCATCTCCTGCTTCGCCGCCGGTCGCCGGCCGGTCGCCATTAACGGCGACCGCCGAGCTTTTCCGTCGAGCCAAAATACCACCTAGAATTTGACCAAATTAACGGGGGTTTTTCCCTCGATCCCAACAACCTATTCATGCAATTTATGTTAGGTCACACACACTATAGAATGGGGGTTGAATACAGTATATAGCACAATCAAATCGAATTCAAAGAACACAAGTAACAGAAACCAAACTTTATTAAACTCTGGTACAAGAACTGTCCTCTCTCGGTGATGAACAAAATATCACGAGAGCTGCTTGGGTTACAATGAATATTATTCTCGATTATGATAACACTTATAGTGTAAACCCTATGTCTGTGTTTATATACTACATAGTTACAAGATAATCACTAATTGATATGGAATATAATTTTGCTTCCTAAAATATATCAATCAGTTATCTTTTCTTCCAAGTATTCTATTCTTCATAGAATTCCTTCTTCATGCATATCTCTTCTTGCGTTTGTCTTGATCTTCTTTCCTTTCAATCAGCCGTCTTCCTTATCTGAAAGTCTCTTTAAGTCCTGATATTATCTCCTGATAACTTAAGTTCTGACAACTTAAGTTCTGACTTCAGTATAAGTGATGATATCCAGTTAAGTATTGATTTGTCCTGTTTAAGTAAGATCTGAAAACTAAACACAAATCATATCAGACATGACATTATCAAATATATCTAACAATCTCCCCCAACTTGTAAATTAGCATAGTATACAAGTTTAACAGATATTTGATGATGTCAAAAACATTAAGTACAAATGCATGAGAATTTGACTAGATAACTACAACTTACAGTCCTTAAAACTTTACCAACTTTAACTTCTGATAACAACTTTAGTCTGTATACATATCAGAATTTAAGCAGTTCTAGATCTTGACTTGGCTTCAATTTCTGATCTCTTCAATGTCAGGAGTTGTTCTGAGATAGTTCTTTAACAAACATCTCTCAGCATATTTGAGTTCATCAATCATCCTCCTTTTAGCATCTTTAAGCTCTGTAGTATCTTCACCAGTTTGGAAGATAGCATATCTGAGATCATTGATTTTTTCTTTCCTTATCTCCTGATCCAGTCTGATCAAATATGCCTTGTCAGACTCAAGATTGAATTCTACAGCCTTATAACCCAGAAAGGTAGTTATAATCTTAGCAGAGTTAGGCTTCATCTCAACAATATCACCCTTGTGATCTCTGTACTTGGGACAATATGTGCTGTCAGACTTTACAGAATAGAGCTTCTTCTATCTCTGAATTTGAGTCTTCAAATAATTTGTAGCACTATCTGTTAATCTGTTCTTCACTTGAAGTAGAAATAGAAAATGTTCTAGTTCCTCATAGTACTTTAGTGGTATAGCATTCTGCCTAATATGGTAAACCCTTCCATCTGTCATGAAGTATAACAAGATGTGTTCTTTCAAGAAGGTATGGTAAACCATCTGTACAGATTCAAGCTGCTTCAATCTTTCAGGAGTTGCTCCAACACCTAGTTCACTTAAGGAAGTTGGATCATTGGTTGTGTTCTGCACTCTTCTTTCATCAGCACTACCCAATCCAGATTTATCTCTTGCTTCCTTTCCTGTAACTGCTCTTGCTTCAAAACCACTTGCTGTAGTCTTCAAAGGTTGAGTCTGTCTGGATTTAGTGAATCCTGGTAGGAGTAACTTTGAGGATTTAACATGAGCAGTGTCAGAGGTTTCCTTTGAATTATCTTCTGATATCAAGCCAACTTGAGCTATGTCAGAGGTTGCTTGATTCAATGTCATATCAGAACTTACTATATCTTGACTCTGAACAACTTGAGCCATGTCAGAGGTTATTTGAGAAATCTTCCTTGAAACCAGAGTAAGATTAGCATCTTCATCAGATATTTCTTCATCCATAGGAGGCACATAAACCTTTACAGGTTCACCAACCTTTTCTTTGCCCTTGGACCTTGGATCTATCTGCAATTGTGATTTGGCCTTGGTTGCCACAGGATTTGTCCTTTCTTTTATCATAATGCCTTTAGCCGTAGGAAGTTTCTTTTTAATAAAAGCTTCAGATTTGGAGATGACCTTTTCTAACTTAATTCTAGCTTCTTTTCCTTTAGACTCTCAAAGTCCATTCCTGGATTTTCTTTCAGAAATAATTGTCTTGAAATTTCTTCATCAAGTTCCAAAAGTTCATCAGAACTTATCCTTTTACCAGTATCAGAAGTTATTCTTCTCCCAGTATCAGAACTTGTTCTATGACTTGTAGTTCCAGCTTTACTTGATGAATGATCTTTACCTTGACCATGACCTCCACCCATTCCAGAGTTTCCCGGGTCATTACCATCATCCTTTCCCTTCAGTGTCTTAACAGGTTTGAATTTGGACTTAATTATTTTCTCCCCCTTTTTAGCATCAGCAGGTAAAAGAAGAGAGACAAGAATTCCACTGAGGATTGGATCTCATTGAGTTGAGATTGCTGAGAAGCTTGATTTTTCACAACTTCATCAATCTGAGACTGTTGCTTCTCTTGGGTTTTCTCAATGTAGACAATTCTGTCAAAGGTAGGTTTGAAAAACATCTTCTTTTCCAGCTTGACAACTGTATCTTGCTGATTCAAGGATTCTTGAATCTTGTCCACCTTGGCCTGATTTACAGATTGTTGACCTTGAAGGTGCCTTGTACTAAGTGCAGTAACTCTTAGCTGTGTCTTGAAATCATCATTGACGAGCATCTCATTAGCTTTTGCCAAGTGCTGAGCAAGAATCTTTTCAAAGGAACAAAACTGACTGAGTTCCATTCTTTAGTCCACTCCTGTCCTCTAGGAGTTTCAATCCAAGGTACTGGTGCTTCCCCTGTAACAAACTTTTTGACTATCTCAGCTTTTGAAGGAGCTTGTAGAGGTGCATGTCCAGAAGGACCAGCTGCATCAGCATCTGCATTTGTAGCAGCATTACCAGTATCATCAATATTTGCAGCATCAGAACTTACAGAGTCAACATCTTCAGCATCCTCTGATAAAAGAACAGTATGAGATCTATGGAGCCTTCAAAATCATCCTCTAAGTGCTGATCTCTAACTAAGTTTTGATCAACATCCATATTCTGATGCTCACCTAAAATATGATCATCAGTATCTAGATGCAGAGAAGGTGTTGTAGGCAATTCTGAATTAAAATCAGCATCAGGAATTGGTGATGTTGGTGGAGTGACTTGAGTTGGTGGAGCTTCTAGATTCAAAACCTGAGGCACTTCCAAGTTATGGATGTCAATTTTATCACTTGGCCCCTGGTTATCAGCATGTACTGGAGATACTGGAGGTGTGAGAATGTGAGTTATTTCTGGCTCATGTAGTGGAGAGAGATGAGTTGCATGAAGGTCTGGATCAGCACTAGGAGAATTGTGAGCTTCAACAGGGTCTTGTGAGATCAGAGATTCCTGACCCCCCTTCCTTAGCTGCTGCTTTCATTCCTTTACCAGAATCTTCAGGCCTTTTTGCCAATGATTTGAATCTTTTAGCTTTTGAGGAGGCTGTAGGAGCTGTATCATCAGAATTACGCTTTCTAAGCCTTGTTAGGGGCCTAGAACTCCCAATATCAACAACCGTCTGAGAAGAGACCTTCTCAGCTTCTAAAACAACAGGTTCTGATACAGGAACCTGTTCCTCGGCATCTGATTCATCTCGCATAATGAATCTCCTTCTCTTCTGTTGTTTCTGAGGTACTTTCTTAGTCCTCTTAGGTTTGGAAGATGAAGGCTGCACTGTAGGATCTGAAGGTTGAGGTTGAGAAGTTTGAGGTGGTTGAGTAGAGGTGGTTGAGTAGAGGTGGTAGGTGCTGATGGATGAGGTTCAGATGGTTGAACATCAGGATATAGTGCAGTGTATTTAACGGGATCATAGTTTATTAAGGCTTGTTTGACAGATAAAGGAATTAAGAGGGGTCTTAACCCAGCCTTCTTATTATCAGTAGATAATAAGTCATTAAAAGCTCATTTATCTAGTTTGAATGATGAAATTAATTCACTAGCAGATTGGGGCTTATTATCACAACAGAAACTATAGATAAGCTGACAAAATCTAGCAAAATAAACAGTAGTTCTATCTTCTTTCATTCTATCCCCAATAAAACCTAAGACAGCACTTGCATAGTCAAAATCAGTTTGATTTATGAGAGCATACCCGATTTGTTGGCTGAATATGGGAATTGCATCAAAATTGGAACATTTGTTTACAAAAGCCTTGGTTATGCAATCAAAGAAGAAATTACATTCCCACCTTATAAAAGATCTCTTCAACTGGCCCAGCTTTGCCAATGTCTTCTCATATCCCAGAATGGCCATCATGTTTTGAAGAACTGGCTCTTCAACAGTAGAATAGACATAGTTCTCAGGTAGCTGTAGTGCTTGTCGAACCGTAGACAATGTCACAACATAATCATCCTCCCCTGATGAAAAAATAATACTTGGGGACCCTTGAGCACCACCATCATCATATACACCGCTTCTCCATAACTCCAGTACTTGAGTATCGGAGACTGATCCAGGTTCGGTCAGAGCATACCCAATATCAGAACTAGCAACAAAGTCCTGAATGAAATGAAGTTCAGATGGGGCTTCTGAGTTGCTAAGAATAGCGGAGAAGTTATTAGGAACAAACGTAGCTCCATCAAAAATTATGTCCTTGGGTGCCATGAGAAATACGTGAGAAAGAAAATTGCCTGTAAGGTGTTTGACAAAACGTCTGTATGAAAAATCGTCAGTAGATGAGGGAGAATAAAAGTAAAAAGAGAGAGATAAAATATGAAAGTAAATAAAAGATTTTACAATCTTTTCTCTCTTTTACTTATACACGGTAAGAAAATAACCGCTGAGACACCTGTCAGACAGGCATCAGTAAAAGATAATTAATGGGCATGGGTATTCAGTAATCATTACTTATCACATGCAGTTTTTCAAGGAAAAACCGTTCCACTTACCAAGTAATCCCATTAATCAAGGACATTCAGTTTTATTTTAAATTTTAAAACTGCACCTACTTAATAAATTATTATTACTGCTTTACCAATATTCTGTAAAAATATGACCAATGAGAGAATGACCATAAATAAATCAAGGTAAAGAAATACTGCCATGTCAGAATCAGAACTTGATTTGCATTAGAGCTAAAAATGTCATCAGAATATGGATAGTATCAGGATTTAATAAATCATCAGAATATGAAACGACTCAGAGACAAAATCTTGCAAAAAGATAAAATTTCATTAATATATTAAGCAAATACATTTCATAAACTTAAATTACATGCTTAAAATTACAAGATTGTCCTAAGCTACACATCCTAACATCAACAGCTTTAGTCCTAGTCTAAGAAGACTGACAAAGCTGACGGTGAAGAGAAACAGATGGCTGCAATTAATTCTTCTTCCTACTCTCAACAAAGAGAACATCAAGACGAATGATTTGCTTCTGCTGTCGGAGAGCTTCTCTCATTTCCTCTTCCAGACAATCACAATGGTGATGATAGTCCATATAGAAGAATAAGAGGTCTGTGAGAACCTCTTGGGGAACTGAGTCCCAGATTTCATCAGAAATGGCAGTGACATGCCACTCCTACCGCCAATCATCACAGCTCAACTCTATATTAAAAGTGTCATAGTTCAGGACCAAGTTGAAACGAACCATGTTTTTGATGAGGATGTAAAAAGAGTGAGTTTGAGAGAAAATGAGAGATGTGTTGGCTGGAATGAGGTGTTGGTTTATATAACCAATGTAATAACCCCAATTTTTGGAAAATTTTGAAACACGGATGAATAGTAACTTTTGCTGATGATGCTGATTAAGGAAAATTATCAGACCACGCTATATAGGAGTACTGTTATGGAAATTCTAAGATCGTATTAGTACTCCATAAAGTAAATAAGTGTATGTAAAGATCGTCAGAATCCAAATCCAAACACTTTGATTTTTTCCCGAAAATCCACCAGATACCGAAAGAATTGAGTATAAGGTGACATGATAAAAAGGATTTAAATTCAAGGATTTTAAGAGGGGATCATAAAAAGTAATATAAAATATTGAGAAAGGTTTAGAGGGAACCCAAGTAATAAGATCCCGGATATGATCCCTCAAACGACGAACGAGAACGAAAGTTAAGCAAACCGTAAAACAAATAAGCGACCAAGAGATAAGCTTGTACAAGAAGCCAAGGATTGTGACATCATCAAACCACAAGGAAGAGACATGTGGCAATTGGATGACATAAGAATGATGACCTCAGCATGACAAAAAGAAGTGTGTTGTTGGTTGATTGTGAGCCATTCATTTTTTACCAAGGTAAATCCTCAAAATTAGCCAAGCCATAAACAAAGAAACAAAATAAAAAATCATAACACAAACTTGACTTTTCATTTTAAAGAAGCAAGCTCTCGGCCAAAACCAGAGCAGCAACTTCAAACTACCATATCTCCTTCAATACTCACTCAAATAGTATGTTCTATAGCTCTTTTGAAAGGTATTGAGATGGCCTACAACTCTTATTCACAAGTCTCGTTCAAATAAGCATGGTAAGACCCTCGTTTTGACAGTTCGTTCAATCTGACTTTTAAAAAACTTCAAAACCTAACTTTGTGTTCTTGATTTCTTTGGAAAGATCAAGCTTGTAGGAGGCTCCCTAAGACTTCCTAGCTACTCTAATCACTCCAAGGAGGGTATAACACCTCCAAACCCTAACTTTACTTTGAGTATTAGGTTTGGTTTTGTTTGTTATAGTTCATGAGAGCATGATTCTTGTATGTTTAGAGTTTGTTTGGAATTATAATGATTTTGGGTTATAAATCTTGGTTGTTGGTTGATGAACCTTAAGTATAGTTAGTAGCTCTTGTTTGAGATTGAATAAGTTGGAAAAATCATGAGGTTATGGACTGAGTTAGTAAGGTTTGGATGACGTTTGGTGGTATTGGTGGTTATGGGTTGATTTGTGGTTGATTTGTGGTTGATTGGAGTAGTTTAAACTTTGGTAATCGCGTAAACATAGCCGTCGTAATGCCCGATTTACCTAAGACTGTTTTGTGCTTAACTTTTGCACCAGAACACTCACTTCCATGAACTGAATATTACCATGTTTAGATAATTCATGTTACAAGCTTCGTTTTGATATGTGGTTCGCTTGAATCCGATGTACGGTTTAGGAGAAACGACCGTTTTAAGTAACGGCGTTTCGCGAACGAACCATTACCCCTCGCCTTACTTTGAAACCTTGGTTAAGGCCCTTAAATGACTAATTGGAGTATGAAAAATTATGTAAAGTGTATTAGCAAGTTGGTAGAGTACTCTTGAAAGAATCGCCTTAAAATTCTTAATGGTTAATTTATTAAAAATGGTGGAGCCGAGGGTACTCGAACGACTTATGTGATTTGTTAAGCGTAAAACTGACCATAAGCAAACGTTAGGGTTCAATTGGTTAAAGTCTAGTTTCTTAAGCGACCGTGGTTTAATTTCGGCTTATGTTGTTGTTCATAGGTTACCGGACCCTCTCTAAGCTTAAGTCTACCCCGGAGCACTCAGGCAAGTTTTCTACCCGTTATACTGTTGTTGTGATGTAAATATATGTATATGCATATCTTGTGATAAGTGCATGATTGTTATTAGCAAATCTTGTGATATATTGGAGCATGTGATATGGTATATATGCATGTCTGTTTCGTAATCTTGATATCTAATTGTTTATTCAATGGCTTATAAGTTGCATAATACCTATGCTAGAGATAAGCAGTAGTTGCGTATACCCTTAGTATATGGGACCCAAAGGTGAACATTTTTCTAAACCGAGAGTCGATATTCCCGAGTATAATATATATAATATATATATATATATATATATATATTGATATAGTTTTCAAAACTATTAATCGAATAAGGTTTATTCGATAACTTTATTTTATTTAATGAATATTACTTTATATATTCATTCGAGGACTTATGACTCCGTTTATTTTATTTAATGAATATTATTTTGAATATTCATTCGAGGACTTCTGACTCCGTTTATTTTATTTAATGAATATTATTTTGAATATTCATTCGAGGACTTACGACTCTGTTTATTCTATTTAATGAATATTATTTTGAATATTCATTAGGGGACTTATGACTCCGCTTATTTACTAAATAATATTCTTTATTTTATTAAAGAATAATGTTTCGATAATCAAACTTATTTTCGATTATTCAATTAAAGATCATACTTTCGTATAAGTATATCTTTGGTTATTAATATTCATTTCAAGTATGAGTTTTAAAACTTCTACTTCAATTATTTTTATAAGGATTATCCTTATGGGAATATTATTTAAATAATAATATTCAGATATTTTCTAATATATCGGGACTGATTTATTTCATTAAATCAGCATTACTCCAAACATTCTTAAAAATATTTTTGAGTCTTCAAAATGATTTTAAAAGTTAGAGCGGATCCCAAAACTCGTTTTCAGATTTAAGATCTTCCGTTCGAAGGAGACTTGAATATTCGCTAAAAAATATTAGGGATCCGGCTCTGTGGTGTATTTTATATTCGCAACGAGGTTGCTGTTTTGAGAAAACAATTTAATTACTTGCCCAACGTTCGGGAAGTAAGTTCATCTAATTGAGTCGGCATAAGCGACAGGCCGGGGTACGGTCTATGAAGGTGTAAGAGGCTGGGTGACAGTCCATCCACGCGTGAGTGGCCGGGTAACGGTCTAGCGCGAGGTCCTAATGCGGCCAGGGTGATGACCGGCAAGGAATTCATCCATCTACGGTAGAAAAGGTTACTTATTGGTATCTTTGCCTGATCAACAAGATATCGGGTTTATGCCAAAATTCTTTTCATTCCAAATTCATTGGATATTGCAACTCTGTTCATACTTTACATGACAGAGGTTTTCAGGAAATGTATGAGAGATATATATGGATATATATATCGGGACTTAATGAAGTATCTCGTAACTTCATTTCATTCAATAATATTTCAAAGATTGAATATATTCAAGTCTTATCTTGTAGTCTCATCTGTGTGATAAACTTTTGAAACTAATTATAACTTGAACGGTGGTAGTTCAAGTAGTATTCGGAAAAGATATAAGTATATTGGAGTATCTTGTAACTTTATCTTTTCAACTTATATCTAGTAAATGATTATCTTATGCATGACAAAAATTTTCAGAAAAACGTTGAGACAAGGTTAGATATATGAGATCACCTTGCAACGATATTTTATACAGTTATAAACTGGAACTCTGTGTATATTATACATGTCAGAGGATTTCAAAGATTTGAGAAGTATATATATATACTGAATATTTTGTGACTTCGTCGCATTAAAATAACAAACTTGGTTCATTTCTTCTTGACCAAGACTTTCATGAGTACTATGAGAATGCTCATATATTGTTAATTATAATACATATTATTTCGGTGGGCTTGTTGCTCACCCTTGCTTTCTTCTTTCATCACACAATAATAGATAGACAAGATGAACAGGATCAACCTCCCAATTTGTGAGCGGTTAGGAAACATTCCGCAGTTTCCTGTAGGCATCGATGACGCTGTAGCTGAGGTAGGAATTACCAATAGGCCAGGCTTTCAACTTTTGATATACCAGACTTATGTATATTATGAATTGTAATAATGGCAAGGAATATGTAAATTATTCAGAAACCCTTTTAAGGTGTAATGGTTTATAATTGTGGAATAAAATGACTTGTGTTATTTTTGGTATTCATCTCTGAGATGATAACTTGTGGTGTGTGTGTATATTGTGGGGTCACAGTATGCAGTAGTTGGTTGTTTATAAAGATTGAGTGTTATTAAGGGAAATGGAACTCGTGACAACCCGGATCCCCGACCCCGGATTTGGGGGTGTTATAACCAATAGAATACTAAGAGACACAAGGAAAATTGAATGGTTACAGGTAAAAATAATTCTACCTCGTCACCCTAGACTAATGAGTAATTATGACAGCCATTGGAAGCTTAAACAGGAGTTAATGAGCACACGAAACAAGTAAAACATTATTGTGCATATACGAGTACCATGAACCCAAATTATGTTGACTGTTTATAACTCACCCAAACATATTCTGATTTTTAAATATGATTGTTTCAGATTTAACCACAAATAAGTCAAGTAAAGAATCAGGATTTAATATCAGAACTTAGACTTATATCAGAACTTAACAGTCATCAGAACATGATTCCTTAACTCGAAAAGTGAATAATTATTTCTGTAATTCTTCACACAAATTCTGATTTCGGTTCTTCAGAACTTAATCATCAGAACTTCCATCATAACTTGTCCTCAGAATTTATACCACTGACACTTAACCTGTTCATCTAAAAAAATATTGATCACCACAGTAATTTTCATCATTCATATGGAGTGTATGTGTGTGCAGTTAGCTTTATATCAGATAAAGATTAAAGTCGGATTCACTTCAGTACATCTTATAAATAAGGCATAACTAAGAACTTTGCTCAAAATCTGTCATGATTCTGAAGTCTACTTTTAGAATGAGTTCATGCATGAATCCACCTCAACTATTGTGTGCTTATTTTATGCATCTTTTGAAATTCCATTTTACAGTGGCTTCTCAGTGTAAGTGAGTCACGACTGCTTACCAGAATTTATGCAATTATCAGAGTATTTCTCCAGTAATCATAGAGTGTGAAAAGCCACCAAGAAAATATTTATTTTGCTTTTCTGATGCATATTACTTAATACCAGCAATGCACTTGGGTTGTCCCTTCCACAATTTTACTCTAGATCTCAAAGGAGTACCTAATTTTTATTTCTTTTCTTTTCTTTTTCTTTTGATAAGTAAGGCTTATCAGTACTTAGTACATCCACCAGATTTTCTAACATCAGAACTTAACAGATAAGAAGCACTATTCTAGTTTTTGACTTAGTAATAAGATACACAAAGTAAACTTCGACTAAGCTCAATATCAGAATTTGCTTGTGTTAAAAGATTTCCACATAAACAATTACTTCAAACATGGGACTTTAGTATATTAAAGACTACTAGGTCAGCATCTAGCACAGTTATCCTCATTGGATTGAATAGTCACAAAAGCATTCATATCACTATCAGAGTTTAGAAATTCAAATCAGAAAACAATCAGCACTTAAGCAATTTTCAATTTAAGCACAGAATACACAAAGATAGTAATATCTGTAAATACTGATCATAAAATCTGATGCATCAGAACAAAAACTAAGTAGATTTAGAGAAAGAACCTGAAACCATTCCAAGTTCATTTACCAATCTTGTAAAAGTAGCTTCACACAATGGTTTTGTGAAGATATCTGCTAGTTGTTTATCTGTTGGAACAAAATGCAATTCCACTGTACCTTCATCCACATATTCCCTTATGAAGTGGTACCTAATGCTGATGTGCTTTGTCAATGAGTGTCGAACTGGATTACCTGTCATAGCAATAGCACTTTGATTATCACAATAAATAGGGATTTTAAAATATGTCAACCCATAATCCAGTAACTGATTTTTTATCCAAAGAATCTGTGCACAACAGCTTCCTGCAGCAATGTACTCTGCTTCTGCAGTTAATGTGGAAATTCACTTTTGTTTCTTGCTAAACCAAGAAACCAATCTGCCTCCAAGAAATTGGCAGCTTCCACTTGTGCTTTTCTTGTCAAATTTGCATCCTGCAAAATCTGCATCTGAGTAACCTATTAGTTTAAAGTCTGATTCTCTAGGATACCACAATCCCTGATCAGCTGTTCCCTTAAGATACTTGAAAATTCTTTTCATAGCTGTTAAGTGAGGTTCTCTTGGATCTGCTTGAAATCTTGCACAAAGACAAGTAGCATACATGATATCAGGTCTACTAGTAATTAGATAGAGTAGTGAGCCAATCATACCTCTGTAATCAGTAATATCTACTGATATACCAGTATACTTATCCAATTTTGTTGCAGTGGCCATGGGAGTGGATGCACTTGAACAATCTTGCATTCCAAATTTCTTCAGCAAATTTTTGGTGTACTTGGATTGACAAATAAAAGTGCCTTCTTAATTCTGCTTGACTTGAAGGCCCAGAAAATAGCCAAGTTCCCCCATCATACTCATTTGATATCTTGACTGCATCAGTTTGGCAAACTTTTTGCAAAGTCTGTCATTTGTAGAACCAAAAATGATATCATCAACATATATTAGCACCAAAAGTAAGTCCTTTCCATGGTTGAGGTAGAACAGTGTTTTGTCAATAGTTCCTCTGTTAAATCCACCTTCCAGAAGAAACTGAGCTAAAGTCTCATACCATGCTCTTGGAGCTTTCTTAAGGCCATAAAGTGCTTTGTCTAGTCTGTAGACATGATTAGGAAATTTTGAATCTACAAAACCTGGAGGTTGTTCAACATATACTTCCTCTTCCAATTCTCCATTACGAAAAGCACTTTTCACATCCATTTGAAAGACTGTAAACTTTTTGTGAGCAGCATAAGCCAAAAATATCCTTATGGCTTCCAATCTAGCAACTGGTGCAAATGTTTCATCATAATCAATTCCCTCATGTTGAGAATATCCTTTTGCAACCAACCTTGCTTTATTCCTTGTAATTATGCCATCACTATCAGTTTTGTTTCTAAACACCCACTTTGTACCAACAACAGATCTGTTCTTTAGTCTTGGCACTAGGGTCCATACTTTATTTCTTTCAAATTCATTTAACTCTTCCTGTATTGCTTGCACCCAATTAGCATCTTGAAGAGCTTCTTCCACTTTTTTTGGTTCAGTCTGAGAAAGAAAAGAATTATAGAGACATTCATTTGAAGTAGTTGTTCTATTTCTGACACCTGCATCAGGATTTCCAATAATTAAGTCAGGTGTATGTGATTTAGTCCACTTCCTTGCAGATGGAAGATTTTCTCTAGAACTGGATACTCCCCCATGATCCATGCTGTCTTCATCAACATTTTATGATGCTCCCCCTGAAATTATGCTCTCTGAGTTGGATTCTTCAGAATTTAAGTTTTCAGAATTATCAGAACTTGGCTTATCAGAACTTGATGAATCAGAACTTGAAGTGCCAGTTGTAGGTTCTGATGCTTCTTGAGATATGGTTGTATCTTCAGTATGCTCCCCCTGCACAGGTGCATCTTCCTTTGGCGTAGTCGCCACAGTTTCAATAACATCAGAGTTTGATCCATCAGAGTTTGCAGATTCAGGATTTAGACTGTCAGGATTTACAGTATCAAAATTTAAATCTTCATTTTCAAATCTCAGCTGATCATGATCATTGAAATCTTCAAGTCCCGTAACCTTCTTATCATCAAAAGAGACATTGATAGATTCCATGACCACCCTTGATCTCAAGTTGTAGACTCTGAAGACTTTTGTGGAAAGTGGATATCCAATAAAAATTCCTTCATCAGCTTTTAGATCAAATTTGGATAGCTGTTCAGGATGAGTCTTAAGAACAGAACACTTCCATCCAAATACATGAAAATACTTCAGATTTGGCTTCTTTTTCTTCACCATTTCATATGGTGTCTTTCCATGCTTGTTAATGAGTGTAGCATTCTGTGTAAAACAAGCAGTCTTCACAGCTTCAGCCCAAAAATAGGTTGGTAGTTTTGCTTCATCAACCATAGTTCGTGCAGCTTCAATAAGAGTTCTATTCTTTCTTTCAACAACTCCATTTTGCTGTGGAGTTCTAGGAGCAGAAAATTCCTGCTTGATTCCATGGTCTTTGTAGAACTCTTCCATGATCAAATTCTTGAACTTAGTGCCATTATCACTTCTTATGATCTTCACAGAATCTTTGACCAATTTATCCAGTTGCTTGACATGACCAATCAAGATAGATGCAGTTTCACTTTTTGTGTGCAAGAAATACACCCATGTGTATCTGGTGAACTCATCCACTATGACCATAACATATTTCTTCTTTGCAATAGACATGACATTCACTGGACCAAATAGATCAACATGTAGTAGGTGATAAGGCTCAAGAATTGATGATTCAGTCTTGTTCTTGAATGAAGATTTTCTTTGTTTTGCCTTCTGATAAGAATCACAAAGGCCATCTGGAGCAAATACTAATTTTGGCAGTCCTCTCTCAAGATCTTTCTTGACTAGTTCATTTATATTGTTGAAATTTAAATGAGAGAGTTTCTTGTGCCAATTCCAGCTTTCTTCAATTGATGCTCTACTTAACAGACATATTGTAGAACCATCAGTACTTGTTGAAAGCTTGGCTTCATAAATGTTACCATGCATGTATCCTTTCAGAACAACTTTGCCTGTAGATATGCTTATAGCTTCACAGTGTTCTTCAAAGAAATCCACATGATAACCTCTGTCGCAGATTTGACTAACACTGAGCAGATTGTGTTTAAGTCCTGAGACCAGAGCTACTTTCTCAGTGATGACATTTCCAAGATTGATATTGCCATATCCCAGTGTTTTTCCAATGTTGCCATCTCCATAAGAAACACTTGGGCCATTTTTCTCCACAAAGTCTGATAGCAAGGCTTTATTTCCAGTCATATGTCCTGAGCATCCACTGTCCAGAACTAGGATGTTTTTCCTGTTGCCCTGCAATCACAAAGACCACTAATGATTAGTTTTAAGGACCCAGACTTGCTTGGATCCTTTGGCCTTATTAAGTTTGTTAACATTTGCAGCGGATTTAGCATCAGAGTTTATGTTAACATTTTTCTTATCAACATTTACACTATCAGACTTTGTATCAGAACTTACACTAGAAGGAACAATGCTAACTTTCTTTAAAGAAGGTTTTATTTGATAATAATCATAGTACAAACTATGATATTCCTTACAAGTATAAATGGAATGCCATAAACTACCACAATGAAAACAAGGATTTTGTGGCCTATATCTAACAGACTGACTCTTAACTCCTGACTTTGAAGGTAAAGAGTTTATGTTCTTATTCTTCCTGAAAAAAGAAGCCAAATGGTTAGAACTTCCACAGTTATGACATGTTTTTCTAGGAGCATTAGGAACAGGCTTATAATCGTTGCTTTTATTCACACCTTCCTTTCCATTCCTATTTTTCCTAGGTGACTTTACCTTAATTACATTCTTAACATCTTTCATCTTATGCTTAAGTTGTTTCTTTGTCATTAAGCCTACGTTTACTTCAGTTGGCTTTTCCTGATTTAGTTTGTATGAAGTTAATTCCTCTTTAACTTATGATTTTTGATTATCAGACTTTACAGCTACAAACTTAACAGGTTTTACCTTTGGCTTTTGTTTAACAACTATAGGCTTAATTTCTACAATTCTTTTATCATTCTTATCATCTCCATAACCTAAGCCCTCTTTCCAGTTTCCACTACTTAACAAATTCTGAGTTGTTCTGCCAGAGTTAGTCCAAGTCCTGATAATCTCTCTTTCTTTTTCTAACTCAGTTTTTAGAGATTCATTCATTTTAAGTACTTCAAAGCATCATCTCTATCTTTCTGAGTTTGATGGAACATGACTAACTCTTATTCTAAATAATCATTCCTCTTTTTACAAGAAAGATTTTCAGAAGTTAATCTTTCACATGTTAAAGTTTGATCTCTATAACTAATGAACATGGTTTTAAGATATCTTCTCAAATCATTAATATCATCAGTATGAAAGACATAAGTAGTTCGAGGTACCTTTATCTCAGCAGCTTCAGAACTGCTATCAGCATTTGCCATCAAGGCATAGTTCTCCTCACTTTCAAAATCTGAAGTGTCTGTCCAGCTTTTCTTCTTTGTGACAAGAGCCTTGCCTTCGTCACTCTTTACTTTCTTATAATCAGGAGATATGTAGCCTTTCTCACCACAGTTGTAGCATTTGACATTTGTGTAATCTCCTCTGTCAAACTTCCCTCCTTTGCCTTCAGATTTTCTGAAACTCTTCTTATCAGAACTTGCACCTCTCCTGGAAAACTTCTTTCCCTTCCTAAATTTTCTTTATGCAATCCTTGTGATTCCTTTCACCATAAGAGTACACAGCTTCATAATCTCTTCATCAGCATCCATCTCAGGCAAGCTTTCAGTTTCCGAGTAATTATCACTATCAGAACTTGATGACTCAGTATCAGACTTTGTGATGAGCACTTTTCCCTTGCCTTTCCTTGAGGTAGATGCTTTGGGGAATTCTTCCTCAGCCTTAAGAGCAACTGTCCTTGACTTTCCTCCTTTCCTCTTGCTTTTTTGTTCCATCTCAAGTTCATGAGTCTTGAGCATGCCATAAATTTCATCAAGAGTTGTTTCTTCAAGATTATAGTTTTCTCTTATAATTGTAGCCTTCAAATCCCAACTTTCAGGAAGAGCTAACAGGAATTTAAGGTTTGAATCTTCAAGATCATACTCCTTATCAACTAGTGACAAATCATTCAAGAGTTTGACAAATATGTCATATAAATCAATTAATGACTCATTACGCTTTGAGTCAAAGTGTTCATACTCTTGAGTGAGTATAGTCTTCCTGTTCTTCTTAATCGAATCAGTTCCCTGACATCTTGTCTCCAAGGCATCACATATCTCCTTTGCAGTCTTGCAGTTAATTATCCTGTTTGACATTACATTATCAATGGCACTATGCAACAAGTGTCGTACCTTAGCATCCTTGGCAATTGATGTGATATCTTCAACAGTGTAATCACTCTTCTCCTTTGGTACAGACTTTGCTGCTTCACCTGCAACTACGAGTTTGGTTGGCTTGTGAGGTCCTTCATTGATTCTGTCAAGATATTCTGGATTCGTAGCTTCCAGAAACATAGTCATCCTCACCTTCTATATGGGGTATTCAGATGGTTTCAGTATGGGAACTCTAATAGCCTCATATCGACTATGGATTTGAGCCTTTGGAGGTTCTTCAGTTTTGGTGGGCTTGGTTGGAGTTTCTGCTTCAGACATTGATTGTTTTTGGATCTTAAACTGTTTGTGTGTTAACAGATAGGCTCTGATACCACTTGTTAGGTCACACACACTGTATAAGGGGGTTGAATACAGTGTATAGCACAATCAAATCAAATTTAAAGAACACAAGTAACAGAAAACAAACTTTATTAAACTCTGTTACAATGTAGAACTGTCCTCTCTCAGTGATGAACAAAATATCACGAGAGCTGCTAGGGTTACAATGAATATTATTCTCGATTATGATAACACTTATAGTGTAAACCCTATGTCTGTGTTTATATACTACACAGTTACAAGTTAATCACTAATTGATATGGAATATAATTCTGCTTCCTAAAATATATCAATCAGTTATCTTTTCTTCCAAGTATTCTATTCTTCATAGAATTCCTTCTTCATGCATATCTCTTCTTGCGTTTTTCTTGATCTTCTTTTCTTTCAATCAGTCGTCTTCCTTATCTGAAAGTCTCCTTAAGTCCTGATATTATCTCCTGATAAATATCTCCTGATAACTTAAGTTCTGACAACTTAAGTTCTGACTTCAGTATAAGTGCTGATATTCAGTTAAGTATTGATTTGTCCTATTTAAGTAAGATCTGAAAACTAAACACAAATCATATCAGACATGACATTATCAAATATATCTAACAATTTATTTGACCAAAATATTGTTACATCGCCTGCAAAATTCAGCCGAAGTTCCCGACGCCGCCACACGGCCATTTTCCAGCGAAGCTCAATTAGATCATTCCAGGAATCGTCTGTTAGCTAGCTATATACCATTCGATTGGTTTTTAAACGATCTACAGAACCATGTAATCAATTTCAATTAATAACCCCTAACAATGAAACGCCTAATTTTCATTTAAGAACATTCAAAGTTATTAACCCTAATTTTTAATTTCGAGTATTAAACATCAATTTGAACATGTTACTGAACTCCAAATTCATCATATAATATACAAAATGACAGGGAAGAAAAGATATACATGATTCAAGCATCAAATCACACAAACAGCATCAAGAACAAAAATTCTTATTTTAATCATTAAATAATTCAAATTAAAATAATTAAATAATAAAATCACCTTGATTTATGCACTGAAATAGATGATTGATTATGAAAGAACTTTTTGAGAGCTTCGATTTGATATATGGCACGCTCGAATCGGAGTTCGATAACGCCTTCGAATCCTCGTTTAATTGTGAAGAACGCTATGAATTTTAAAGTTTTTCTCTGGAAATTATATAGTTTTACTGTTTGCAAAAGATTATATGTACAAAATACAATATTGTATTGGCTATTTATATTTATGGGATATTAATACATGTTGGATCGTAATGGATCGAAAAATAAGTTACTTAGCCGCTAACTAACTACAAAACGACCAGTTTGGATAATGTTTTGGATAACCATCATCCTGTTTTGGATAATTATCAAAACTTTTGGATAACTATTAAAACTTTTGGATTATTATCAAGACCGGGCTTCTTATAAAATACTTTGTACGAAGATAATGTTATTCAAATGATTATCATATCGAAAATTTTATGCCGGGACGCGCACCGGTCAAACGGTAATCCGGATTGAAAAAGTCAAACATGGAAAATGTCCGGAATTATCATACTAGGTTAGGAAGGAGTTTTTCGAAGAGTTTTGGGTTGTAAAAACGCTAAAACGGTTGAAGTTGGACGATTCCCGACTTTATAAAATAGTTTGTAATTATTCACAAAATAATTAATAAATTCATAAATCAATATAAAATCATATAACAGTCCAAAAATTACTAGAAAAATACTGTAATTATCTATATTTTATTTTGGACATAGTAAAATTAACATACTTATACTTTACCACATATAAACATCAACATATCCATACCAATCATCAGATAATTCACCAAAAATTACACAATAATCACATAATAAATATTTATCAATAAAAATAATTACACACTATGTCCCGGATATTACAGCTGCTCTCCGAAACACCTGGATCCTCTCTCTAAGTTGCCACTCACCACTCCCAATATCTCTGGTGCGCATGATATGTATTGTTATCCTGGATATGTCATCGTAGATGTTGCTGCTTTATAAGGCAAGCCTCAAACTGATGGCATGGAAAAGGGTATAGAGAAAACTGAAAAGATAAACCCGCAACTAAATGCCTAGTAGAGTCAGAATCAGCAGGTGGGGGTCCTCGGATAGGTGGCCTCGTACCAGGGGTGGAATAGCTCGTAGTGGTATAGCCGTCACAACAAGAGGTAGTATAGCTAATACTGGTGGAAGAGCAGGACGTGGATCAGATGAAGGTCCTCCGACTGAAGGCTCAGAATGATCAACTGGTACTGGAATAAAGGAATCTGCCATCGCTGCTATCTGAAAATCACACTGCAAGATAAGAATCTTGAACCGCAACACAAATCATACTAACAACTATTATACAGTCGAACTCAGCCTCTCAACGTTCTATCTTTCTACTACTTACTTCTAATCCCAACCCTCTACCCATTCCCAACAATCTAGGCTTGTGTTAGTGACTTATAACCTGTAACACTGATACCAAATCTGTGACGCCCTCAAAACCCGGGTCAGAAGTTTGGGGTTCACAACACATACATACACAATATATAAACCTGCTTATGACAATAATAATAATAATAATAATAATAATAATAATAATAATAATAATAATAATAATAATAATAATAATAATAATAATAATAATAATAATAATATGCAGTGACCCTACTTACCTTCATCCACAGATCGGAATAGGTTAAAGTATGCACACAAGCCGCAACCACACTTATATTACAAATATACCAAAACCCACCTATTTCAACTTACATCTGAAAAGTAATCATTCTTACAAACTTTTAAACTTAAACTATTGCAAAAGTCTTCATCTAGCTTATTTCATTTCAACCTGGAAAAGAACATAAACAAAATCGCACAAATGAGCTAACTAGCTCAACAAGTCACAGTGACAATACTGTGATTAAACAATGATCAAATGAAATAATTTAGGCTAACAGGTTTCTTTATCAGCAATGATTAGAATTGGATATTCAATTTTTATTTGAAAAACCAAGGTTAGGTTGTCGATCAGTCATGCACTAACCCCGAGCAAGGCACACAACTCTGCTCTATATACTGGATCCAAGGCACACATTGGCTTAATACGACCACGAATCTGGTATGACCACGAATATGGTCCATAATTATAAAAAAAATCCAATTCTATAACAATAACAGAAAAACAATGTAAAATAATAAACAGAATTATAAACAACATTGGCATTCAAGCATAAGGTGATTTGCAATCATTACAAGGGTACAACAAGGTAAGTACAAAAATTGGCTATCAGCTGGTAAAAAAATCAGATAAAAGAGAGATATCATGGTCTTGTGTTTATAAGGATTAGTCTTCTGATGTATAAGGTATGAAGGTTTGTATGTTAATCAGTTTCGGTTTAGTGATCGGTATATAGTTTGTATATATTTGTGGAGTACTATCGTATATTTGTGGTTTGTATCTGGTATTCAACAATCAACGGTTTACAAAGAATAAGGCTTACGACTCAAAGATCAATAATTAGAATTAGAGTTTAGGGTTATATGTTTCAAAGCACTTGCAATATAAATAGAACCAATCAATTACTTACAACATATCTTGAGAAGGTTCAGAACACTTGCCTTATTTCGACTTGCTAACGTTTCATTTGCTCTTGTTCACCGACTCCTAATCACTGAATATATGCTTCCCCTTTCTATGTTTCGCTTCCTTTGTTTAGACATCACAAGTATCTATTAATACTCTTTCTCACTTTATTCTATTTGTTATAAGCTTCTATCTACCCTTCGTTTCACCCAAATCCGACTTACGGATTGAAAGTTATGATTAAAACAGTTAAACAATACACATGTAAGCATATTGTACACCAATAAGGTCATATATAGCACATAGCACGTAAGATATTCGATAAAAATACTTTTCAAAGAAGATTTGGGGATTAAAATGATTTTTCATATATTTAATACGAATTTTTAAACATTTTTCGGTATTAAAACGGGTCGTTGAATCATTTATAAACAATTAACAGGGTTCGAATACCCGAATCGGACTTTAAAATCAATTTATAATAATTATCGAGCCTTGAAAACAATTTAAAATAATATTTTAAAGCTCGAAACTATTTTTGGGAATTTGAAATCTAAAGAAATAATTAAATCTAATTAAATAATTAATTAAAATTAATTAATAATTAATTAAATCAATTAATCAATTAATATTCGAATTAATTGACCAATTAACTAATTAATTATTAACTAAAATTAATTAATTTAATAATTTAGATTTATTTTTGAATTAAAAATAATTTTTGGAATGAAAAAAATGATTTTTGGAATTTTTAATAATGTAAAATGAATTTCTGAAATTAAATTATATATAAAATATGATTTTTATAAAATTTTAAAACAGGAATTCTATTTTTGCAAATTCCACAAACTATAGGTACCTAACTGCATCGTTTTCAAAATTATAGGTACCAAACTGAAATTTTTACAACTCATCGCCGAAAAACGCCTTGTATCGCCGGAGAACAAGTTCCCAGAATCCTCACACCACCATCTCCTCCAGATCACATCTCTAGAACACCAGGAATCTATTCATGCAATCAAATCGAATTGATAACCCCTGAGTTGGCCGGAAAAACTTGAAGAAAACTCGTCGGACAACGAGTTCTTCTTTGCTCCAGTCAGGACAACTCCGGTATCGTCTGTAGACGAGACCACCAATCGATTCCTCTTTTCAAGCTTTACACGTTCATATCAACCAATCAATCTAATAACCCCTAGATCAAAATCCCATTCAATTGAAAACAATTATACGGGTTATAAACCCTAATTTCATAATTCGAAGATTAAACTTAATTTTGAACATCTAATTGAACTCCAAATGACTCTTATGACGTACCAAAATGATCAAAATCAAATTATCTAAAACATGCAAACATCAAATCACAAAAACAACATCAAAATCAAAAATTCATAATTAAATCCAAAATAATTTGAATTTAAATATATTTATAGAAAAATACCGGTTGATGCTGCAGGTATAAGGGTTACAGAATCTGGTAGTACTCTCCAAGACCTTCATTTTGGTTACTTGAACTCCAAAATCGGATATCGTTAACGCATTGAAATTTGGGTTTGATTACTAAGAACACTATGAATTTAGGGTTTTTCTCTGAAAATTTATATATTTTAATATTTACAAATGATTATCTATACAAAATAAAAGACGGTAAGAGCTATTTATATTTACGGAATATTGGTACCCCGTTGGATCATACCGGATATAAAATATAATTTTTAATTAATAAAAGAAATCCAATTCGGTACCGGTTTTAAGATAATTATCCAAAACTAAGCATTTTGTAAATACAGACTTGGTCTCAGCGCTTTGGTTACACGAATTACGAGAAGATAATATAATAGTTTAATAAAAATATCTTGTTTCTCGAAAGTACGGGTTTTATCGGTTTACGGAAACGAATATTATATCAAAAATTTTGTGCCGGGACCCGCACAGGGAAAACCGTACTCCGGATCGAAAAAGTCAAAACATGAAAAATGCTCGGAATATTGCAATTAGGTTAGAAAGGAGTTTTTCCAAGACTTTTGGGTTGTAAAAACGTACAAACGATTGAAATCGGTTGGTTCCCGATTATACAAAATAGTTATAATTAGTCGGAAAAATAATTTATTAAATCTATAAATCCTTTATAAAATCATATAACAACGTAAAACTTAATAGAAACATATCATAATTATCTATACTTTATTTTGGACATATAAAAATTAAAATACTCAAATTTTATCATATTTAAACATCCAAACACAGATACCACTTAACAGATAATTCACCAAAATTTATATAATAAACACGAAATATTTATTTATTGATAAAAATAATTACACGATATATCTCGGATATTACAAAATTTCTATTGGCTCAAACTCTATCACATGCTTGACATCTGGGTTTTACTTCTTGAGTTATGACAAATGAAATAGTTATGAACATGTTGATATTGTGGCGGCAAGGCTAGCTCGTAAGCAATTTTCCCCACTTGACCCAAAATTTCAAAGGGACCGATGTATCGCGGTGCTAATTTCCTTTCTTCCCAAATCTGATCAATCCTTTCCATGGTGGTACTTTTAGCAATACGGCTTCGCCTACTTGGAAATTCACATCCTTTCGAGTAGGGTTTGCGTACTTCCGTTGCCTTGAGCAGCAAGCAATCTCTTCTGGATCAATTTGACTGTCTCTTTCATCTGTTGAACCATTTCGGAGCCGAGAATATTTCCTTCTCTGACTTCATCCCAACTTGTTGGCGGTCTACACTTCCTTCCTTATAGAGCTTCGTATGGCGGCATGCCAATATTGGAGTGATAACTATTGTTGTAAGAGAATGCTACAAGTGGTAGATGATCATCCCAACTTTCTGCGAAATTGATTGCATAACTACGCAAAATGTCTTTGATTGTCTGAATAGTCCTCTCTCTTTGACCGTCTATTTGTGGATGATACGCCATGCTCATATTCAGCTTTGTACCAAGACTTTCTTGAAATTGTCTCCAAAATGTTGAATTAAATCACGGGTCTCGATCCAAAACTATTGATACGGGTACGCTGTGACGTAATACGATTTCGTGCACATATAAGTGAACTAGCTTATCTAACGAAGACTTCTCATTGATTCGAAGAAAATGCACTGACTTCATAAGGCGATTAACTATAACCCATATAGCATCTTGTCTAGATCTTGTTCGAGGTAATCCTACTATAAAATCCATGGAAATATTCTCCCACTTCCATTCTGGAATCTTTAAAGGCTGAATTGATCCACTAGGTCTCTGATGCTCCGCTTTCACCCTTTGACAAGTGTAACACTTAGTTACCCATTATGTAATTTCTCTTTTCATATTTGCCACCAGAATTTCTTCTTCAAATCTTGGTACATTTTCTTGCTTCCTGGATGAATTGAAAATCTTGAGTTGTGTGCCTCTTACAATATCTCGTTATTTAGTTCGGTCACCTGAGGAATCCAGATTCTTGATGAAAACCTATATACACCTTGGTCATCTTTTTGCATGCATATTTTTTCTCCCGTCAATTGATTATTATCCTTGTTCAATACCTCTTCCTGACATCTCCTTATCTTCTCCAATAATTCTGGCTGGAAGGTAATAGCTTGACACATCTCTTTCATTTCTCCGCTAAAATAAAGTTCCAATTGAAATTCCTCAATCTCCTTAAACAATTCTTTTGACATTGTCATTATATTCAACTTCTCATTTCTACTCAAAGCATCGTCTACCACATTTGCTTTTCCCGAGTGATAATGTATCAAGCAATCGTAATCCTTAATCAGCTCTAACCATCTCTGTTGCCTCATGTTGAGTTCCTTTTGCGTAAATATATACATCAGGCTCTTATGATCCGTGTAAATTTTGAATCTTTCTCCATATAGATAGTGTTTCCATATCTTGAGGGTGAATAAAATGGCTACTAACTCCAAATCGTGCGTAGGATACTTCAGTTCATGAGGTTTAAGATGTGTTGATGCATATGCAATCACCTTGTTGTGTTACATTAGCACATAGCCCAATCCTTTATGTGAAGCATCACTATATATCACAAATTTTCCGTTGTCATCTGGTAGTACTAACAACGGAGCGGTAACTAACTTCTGCATTAGCTCTTGAAAGCTTCCTTCACATTCTGCGGGCGATCTTTGAGAAATCTTTTATGAATCGTATATAGTATCCAGCCAATCCTAGAAAATTTCTTACTTCCGTAGGCGTCCTTGGTCTTTCCCAACTCATGACCGCTTCAATCTTTTCGGGATCTACCTTAATTCCTTCACTCCCAATTATATACCATAGAAATTGGACTTCTCTTAACCAAAATTCGCACTTTGAAAATTTCTCGTATAACTTCTCTTGTCTGAGAGTTTCCAATGTTATCCATAATTATCGCTCGTGCTCTTCTTTTGACTTGGAATATATTAGAATGTCATCAATGAAAAGCACGACAAATTTGTCCAAGTATTTCTCGAAAACTCGATTCATTAGATCCATAAAAGCTACAGGGGCGTTAATTAATCCAAAGGACATTACCAAAAACTCATAATGTCTATATCTAGTTCTAAATGTCGTCTTCAGAATGTCTTCTGGTTTGATCTTCAACTGATGGTATCCTGACCTCAAATCAATCTTGAAGAAACACTTAGCTCCTTTTAATTGGTCAAATAGATCATCTATCCTTGGTAACGGATATCAGTTCTTAATAATCAACTTATTTAACTCCCAATAATCTATATACAATCTCATACTTTCGTGCTTCTTTTTATAAACAGAACTAGCGCTCCCCATGGCGACATATTTGGCCTTATTACTCCTTTATCCAAAATTTCTTATAGCTGACTCGCTAGCTCTTTCATTTCCAGTGGTGCCATTCTATGCGGTGCCTTCGAGACTGGTTCTGCTCCTAGAGAAAGGTTAATCTCAAATTCAATTTTTCGATATGGTGGTAGTCCTGGTAACTCTTCTTGAAATATGTCCGAAAACTCCCTAACTACTGGGATCTCTTCTAAGTTGGTAACTTCCTTCTTTGTATCCACTACATAAGCTAGAAATGCTTCGCAACCTTTCCTAAGCAACTTTTTAGCTTGAACAATAGTAAGAAACAGTTGTCATTGCCTCTGACCTCTAAATATCACTTTTTCTCCACTTCCGCTCTTAAATAAACCTTTTTAGATCTATAGTCTATCAGAGCATTATTATTTCCTAACCAATCCAATCCTATTACTATATCAAATTCCCCTAGCTTAAAGAGTATCAAGTCAACTGGGAACTTATGCCCGGAGATATCAATTTCACACATTGGGTAGAATTGACTTACAGGTATCTTCTCCTGATTAGTGATTACCACATTCATTACTTCACTCATTGTCCTTGTATCACATCCTAGTCAATAAACAAAAGTTTCAGATATAAAAGATCTCGCAGCTCCCTAATCAATCAATACATCAGCTTGAAATTATTCATTGAAAGCTTACCTGCTATCACTTCTGAATTCTGAACTGCATCCTTCATTTTCAAGTCAAAAGTTCTTGTTGACGCTTGTGGAACTGTATCAGATGGTGGAGGTAAATCCAATACCTCAGCTGGTACAGTCGAACTGGTGGTTGCTACGCTCATCATACTCCTGAATGGTCATGGCGATTTGCACTCTCTAGCCATATGTCCTGGCTTCCCACACTTGAAGCATGTAACTCCCGTTTTCTGAGCTTTATATTCATTAGCCAAATGGCCCTTCTGATTGCACCGATAACATGTCATATTAATCTTATTGCACACTCATGGATGCTTCTTTCCACAATGCTTACATTCAGCCCTTAGTGGCCTATTCTCCCTTGCTTGGCCCTGATTATGCTGATAACTCCCTTGGTTATCTTGACTTCTATTTATTTCTCCTTTCCTCTGAGAATTCCTACTCTTATGGAACTCAATCCTCTTCACATCCCTGTCTTGCGGATTCCCGGATTCTGATCTATCTCCGTGAAAAGACATCTTCCTTTTCTTGTTATCTCTATCCTTCCTGGATTGCACTCCATTACTCTCAATTAAAACTGTTTTCTACACTACTCCTGCATAAGTACTAATCTCAAACATCGACACCTTATCTCTAATCTAATACTCAAGGCCCTGTTGAAACCTCTTGGCCTTCTATTCCTCAGTATTCACATACTTCATCACAAATCTCGACAACTCTGTAAATTTCTTCTCATATGCCAAGACAGACATACTTCCTTGCTTCAATTCTAGAAATTTTATCTCCATTTAATTCTGCATATACTTAGGATAATACTTCTCCGGAAATAGTTCCTTGAATCGCTCCCAAGCAATCGTTTGAGTTTCCACCAAAGCTCGAACTGAATCCCACCAATAGATAACTTCACCTTTCAGGAAATAGCTAGCATATACCTTCTTCGGTTCTTCTCCTAGTTGAACTAACTCGAAAGCTCTTTCCATCTCTCTTATCCATGTGTTGGCTACAACTAGATCAGTGGTATCATGAAAAGCAGGAGAGTTCACATTCTGAAAAGTTTTAAAAGTCACAACTGATTGATGACGTATTGGTGGATCTTGTTGATGTTGATCATGATTCTCTGGGATTGGAAATTTTTGTTGGAATTATTGTTGAAGAGTTTGATTTTGCTGAGCTATTGCATTGGTTTGTTGTTGCAGGGTTACCAATATTCGAAGGATATTGGGGTCTGTTGTGGTTGTAGTAGAAGTACTGGTTTGCTTCATCTTTTTAGGTGGCATGTTGCTGAAATAGAAGATATAACAAAACAGTTGTAAATATTACAGATATTTCAAAGTCAGGGTGTTATGAGGTTAATGTGATCACATGCATTCAGATTCCGATTATTAACAATAAAGGTGATGTACAGTTCTAGATATAAAAATGAAAGAGAAACCGAAACAAAATGATAGTGCATAATCATTGAAAACAGGGTTCAGCTTACAACATCATAGTTCCGAAGGGGAAATAAGAAAACTACATAGTTTGAAAGATACAACAACATAAAGGATAGCCAACTGGAAAGGAAATAGATTTATGGCTCCTAGTTTCGGCCTAAATGTAATCCTCCTAAGTCTCCTCGTTATCGTCTCGAGCTATTGGGATCTCCTCCCACTGCTCCTCCTGAAGTACCGTCACGATGCCCTGGAGTTCATCTGCTACCATCTGGATGGTTTACTGGCTGTTGCGATCGTGGTGTGTTGGCATTTTTCCGATCTTAGTTTTAACAAACTGTGTCAAGGACTCAAGTCTCGTAATCAACTGTGCCTTAGGTTCCTCCCTAAGTCGTGAATCATCCTGAAAAGCTATATCCAGTCACTCCAGAAGTTGGTCATACTTCCCTTGGAGCCTATCAAATTGAAGCCTCAAATCAGCGTACATGGAGAGAGCAATAGTATCGGATGTCGCCGAAGACGGGGATGAATGCATCCTTTGCTGAAAAATAATATATATATATATATACAAAGGGAATATTAACGACTTACTCGAATAGTATCTGCCTACACTCTCGTCTTTTATATATATATATATATATCATATAACCTATTTGGACTGTTCAGGGACTCTAAACCTTAGCTCTGATACCAAAACCCGTCATAGCCCAAAAATATAACTAAAAGATAACAAAGAATAAATATAATTATTACAACGGCTGTTTACAACACAATCCAGGATCGCAAAGGTTTAGTGTTTGAACAGTCCAACACTAACAACTATTACATCTTTTACTAAGCTACCAGTCCTCACACGAACGCCAGCTATATTACTTGAGCTCACATATGCCTCAGCATCTCCATTGGTAGACTTACGAGCAGTCTGCTTGAATCTAACCATATTTGCTAGATGAAATAACATGAATAAATAGCAAGAAGTGAGCCAAATGCTCAGCAAGTGATATAATGAGACATAGATTAACAATATAGCAAGTCATAATTTAAAATTGGGGTAGATGGCATCAATATTCAGTTCAAAGTATTTTTAACATCAATCATTGCTCAAAAATCATTTTATGACGCTACGGATTATAGCCGGTGATCAGCTGCAAAGTAATCCCGAACCTCGTCGGGTTCTAACAAATTTTAATTGGGATCTCATGGAAACTTTTAAGCCTAATGCAATAAGTGTGAAAGGGACTTGCGTCTTAGTCCAATCCACTAAACTCAAGAAAAACATTCCTTTGTTTAAAAATCTCTTTTAAGCAATTTTCATTTATACAACTGATGCTAGAGGGAAATTTCAAAGATTCTAGGTAAGGGTATAAATTATTCCATTTCCAAGGGATTCTAGACAATAGAATTACGATCATAAATCAAAGGATTAGAAATTACGAGATTCTTATCAGAAAACTATCTTCTTACTAGTGGGTCATCAAGGATGAAAGATGAATGATTCAAAAGTAGGAATGGTTAACCATGAGAATATCCCATATTTCACAAGTTTAATATCATAAGCATGATATCATAAGGTTCAATGACTAAGGAAGAAAGTATTGAAAGAAGTATAACAATAATCAATAGGTTAAGGAAAAATAGTTGCATACGACAATTTTAAATCATTGTTAAGTATAAACATTTCCTTGTGAGAATATAATTGAAACCATGAACGATAGGGTTGAGAGACTTGCCTCTTCTAAAGTTCTTAGTTAACATGAAAACAACCTTGAGCTCCTCTACTCGATTTTGATGGAAAGAGTATTTCCTCTATCTTCTCTTGAACCTACACATGTAATATAACCTCATTATTAAATGTCCTATACACAATTCGAAGGACTCTTTATAATTATACTATTATACCACTCGACTCTAATGCAACACATAGGTACAACTTACACGAGTACACTTATTATCATGCATTTCTATCATATAATCACTTAGTGCACATCATATAATTACATGTAGTCATATAGAAATATGTCATTTATTTTTATATAACCATACGATTATCGAATGACCTCGAGACACTCTACCCTCAATCACTCAATTCTTCCTATTGATCATTCTTAGTCACCAAACTTTGCAATCCCAAGTACTATAAATCCAATTTTCTTGATTCTCTGTTAGGCAAAAAGCATGCGCTAAATATTCACGCAAGTATACGCATTCGCAAGTAGTATAAGATATAAATCAGATTCGTTCCCACAGAGACTGGTTTAGGTTTAGTTCAATTTATGCACCTATGCAACAATGTATGGTTATCGCTCAATGCTAAGACAAATAATAAATTGGGTTTTTATTAAACTAAGAGATTATACTAAATAACATTAACTAAGAGAATTGAGGTTGAATTACTATATATGACAAACATGGAATTCTAACTTCATTACTACTTCATTCCAACTCATTGTTCTTAACCTTAGCATGTGATGGTGATGACACTAATCAGATAACACAAAACTAGTAAACGCCAACTTTCATTGTATGAATACCCTACTACCAAGCATCCACAAAAGAGATAGAAGTTGAATAGACACCAATTATGCTTAGTCCTTATATGTCTATAAGAATTGAAAATATAACGGTTTAATGTGCAAGTTATCTATCGTGATTATATAGGGCAAGTAAGATGGTTAAAATTACCTACAAATCATGCATAACAAATACATGAACCTATGCTAGCATGGCAAGTTCTAAATCTCTATATTCATTGTCGCTTTATAAAGATTAACACACTATCTTATACGTTAGCTACGCACATAAGATGAATAAGCACAACCAATACCAGGATATCAATCAATCACCACACACTAAGGTATCGGAATAAATTAACTATAGAAATCCATAAGTAAATCTGTTAAAACCCCATGATAACGATTAGCCCATAATAGAATTCATCATCACCATGGGTTCATATGAAAGCATGTTAATAACACAACTATATAAGGCTAAAAAAAATACTTAACAAATAGTGAAGTACGTCACAAGAGTATTTAGGTTCAAAGCATAAAGAAAACTAGCATCCACCGTTACAATGAATTAAAAGAATCACAAGATAAACTAATGCTTCCTCTTCTTCATTGTTGCGTGCTACAACGGTCTTCTCAATCTTCTTGCCTTCGCTCTGGTTGAAGAAAACGTCTTCCCATAAGGTTTATATAAATGTCCAGGAGTCACCGCGCCAACAGAAGCCCAAACAGAATTGAAAACAAATAAAACCAGAATCTGAAATTCCGCACACACGTGGTCGCATGCTCCCTCCACGCGGTCGCCTGCTGGTACGCGGTCGCGTGCTCCTAGCGTGCGGTCGCGTGTTACCCTTCTGGAAAAATTCTTCACTTTGCTCCTGTTTGTGCTGATTTCTTTGCTCATCACCCCTAGACTGATTCCAAGTACTTCCTTAAGCTTTATTTGATGAAAACCGCCTATCTAAGCAAGTTATACCCTGAAATGCAAAAACACTAGAAAACGCGTCAAATACACAAAATACTTGAATCCAAGACACCAATTCAAGTTGTTATGAGATGCTCTAAGTGGTATAAAATGCCACTTATCATTCTTCTTAGGACATTCCCTTCTACTGAACTTTACCTATCTTATAAATATCAATTCACACCTAGGCCTCACCTAATTGAACTCACAAACACCTCGCACAAACCCAACCTTCCTGAGTGCACCATTCGGCACCACCTTGTGTGCCTTGGCAAAACCGAACCTCTCTATCTTGTGAATTCACTCAAATCATACTTTTACTAACTCCTAACTCATAAAAATAACTCATAAGCTTGGTTTGACACTAACGCCTCACTTGGGCTCACCTATGGCTTCCTATGAAGTTGATACAATTCTTCCATTGCAACTTTGTAAATTGCCCTGTTTTACCCAACTTAAAACCCATTAATCTTGCCCTAAGGTTGGTTATAATGGTTTACTAACCTTCACTAGACTCCATTATACCATTACCAATCAATTCACGTTGTTTAATTATCCAAAACTAACCTAAATTGGACCCTAATAACTCTAACTCCAAAATTGTCCTTGTTTTGGATTGTTCTCGGTTTAACACCAATGCACCCATAAAACATAATGTTTTCCTCAATATATGGCTACTAGACTCAAGATTATATTAAGTCCCAACACTATGGATCTTGGGCCTCCTAGGGCCTCACTAATGCTCACTCAAAACTGTCTAAACTTTGGACAAAATCTCAACTGATGACTCAAACTACGCTACCCTTTTCTCCGTAGCTCCATTCGACTTAAACCCACTTCACAACAAGGAAAACCAAAACTAAATCACTAACCATATTGTTCTTCCTATTATCTACTTATGAGATCATTCCATACTCCAAAATCATAATAATCAAATGATATACAAACACAACTAAGCATGTATGACACTTAATCATATTTTTGAATATACATGCACAAATATGAACATAAACTTCAACATATAATCATGATATCAACTGAATAAACTCATTTAACATCTTTTCATACCTTAATCTAGCAAAAAAATCATTATCCATTTCATGCAAAGCAAATTTCAAGCTTAAGACTTCACTAACTTGAGCACATAGCCACGAAATCATTTATACTCAAAGATGCTCTACTAACACTTTTAGTTTACATCCTAAAACTAACATGCAAGCATTAATATGATTATATATCAAGTAAAACATGGCATGTAAGAGTTTTAAGCTAACATTCAAGACTAAAACTACAGATATCATTGACATGCAAGAGCTTAAACCAAGATATATGCTTTGAAAACATGATTTTTACACTAAAACTTTTGAATGCAAACAAGGAAACTAAAATTGGTTCCATTTGGCTCCTTAAAAAGCCATTTCCGAATGGTGAGGAGGGAAAATGGTGGGAGTATAATCACTTCACCAACCATAACCTTCTCCAAAAATGGTGTAACCCATGGTTTGGACCGTAAATTCATAAGAACCAAGGCCTTTCAATTGAGTTTTGGAATCATCTCTAACATGCAACACTTAAACACTCAAACTTTCATGTAAAACATATATGAATGGGTTGGACAAGGATTAGAGAGTTGGATTACATAAGAATCTTGAGGTATTGAATGAAAAATGGAGGGGATGGTGTATGTGTTTGTTCGGCCGAGGGGGAGAGAAGAGAGGGGAGGGAGAGAAAAGAAAGTGAGTTGGTTGAGTGGAGTGATCACAAATGATATCATTTTACAACTTGGTGAATTTTTATGTGCTAATTTAAGTAGTGGGGTTGGAAAGTACTATGTTACCTTCCACTATACTAACCAAACTATGCATGCAAGGCTAGTCTAGTAATTTGGCTAGTAGAAAAGATGTTAGTGGGGTTGGAAATGACATTAGTGTCCATCTTTCCTTTTGGATGATCAAATGCATGCATGGGCAATTTACTAATCCAAAAATTTTTATTCACATTTCTAAATATCATTTAAAAGAATGACTTTTGTAAATTAAAATATAATTCCATAAATTATAAGAATTATACCATAAAATAGCTTGGAATTTTAAAATTTTTATGAGATCACTTTTATAATTTAAAAAAATATATATATTTTTGGAAAGTAATTATCATCAACAACTAATATCTTCAAAATTTCACACAAAATTCCAGATTAAAAACTTTGCTTATCAATTGATAATATTCTGCTATACTTGGTCACATAAACATTTAATTGACACATTTCATGCAAGTCTTTAATAACTTATAATCAAATATTTATATACAACTCAATTACGAGTAATCAAATACAGGTCGTAACACCAATGGGCCAACCATCTCCTTAAATTATGATAGCAGGGCCTTATCACATGTCATATGTCTAGAGAATCCACTATCAATGATCTATATGACTCTCTTCATTTTGACCTTGTTAGGCACAAAACACGTGCTAATAATTCACGCAAGTATACGCGTTCGTAAGTAATATAGAATGATTTCTAGTTCGTTCCCACAGAGACTCAGACTAATTATATTTAATTAACACTTACTCACCAATGTATGATTACTTCTCAATGTCAAGACAATAATATTTAAGGTTGATTAACTAATTATTAACTACAATTAACTACGAGAATAAAACACTTAAATAACACTTGAATTAATAATATTAAACACACATGATATCATAACTTCATTACTTCCTTCAATAGTTATTGTTATTACCCTTAGCATGTAACGATGATGATATTAATCGAACAACACGAAACTGATAAAAGCCAACTTTCATTGCACAAATACCATTTTACCAAGCATCCACAATTAAGATACAAGTTGAATAGGCATCAATTATGTTGAGACCCTATATGTCTACATAATTTGACAACATAACGATTTAAGCGCATGTTATTCATTATGATTACACAGGGCAAGTAAAACGGTTAGAGTTACCCACTAATCATGCATATAATACATGAACCTATGCTAGCATGGCAAGTTCTAAATCTCAAGATTCATTGTTGCTTCACAAGAGATTAATTGGCTATCTTATATGTTCGTGACGCACATAAGACGAATAAGCATAACCTATACTAGATATCATACAATCATCACATACCAAGGTATTAAACAATTAACTAAAGAATTCCATAGTAAATCCGCTACGACCCCATGATCACGATTAGCCCATGATAGAACTCGTCGTCACCATGGGTTCATATAAAAATATGATAATAACACGACAATATAAACTAATAAAATACTTATTAAAACCAGAGTATGTCACAAGAGTATTAAGGTTCAAAGTAAAGAAAACTGGCATCCACTGTTATAACGAATAAAAGAATCACAAGATAACGTATGCTTCCTCTTCTTCGTTGCGGTGTGTTAAAACGGTCTTCTTAATCTTCTCTCCTTGCTCATTACTTAATTAATACTTGTAGCTTCTTATTGTGAAACATCTCTTAATATTACTTATATAGAAGTCCACAAAAATCAGCAGTCTCAGAAGTCCAATAGGATACGAATTAATAAAAAGAAGAATCAGAAAATCCGACTCCAGGCGGCCGCCCCAGCTTCCAGGCGGGTGCCTCATCTCCCAAGCAGCCGCCCCAGATCACAGGTGGGTTCCTGACATGCTTCTAGAAAAATGAATTTCTTTCCCCTGTTTTTGCTGATTTCTTCGCACATCTCCCCGAGACTGATCCCAAGTACTTCCCTAGGTTTATTTTGATGAAATCTCCCTGAATTCGCAAGTTATACCCTGAAATGAAAAACACTCGAAAGCGCATCAAATACACAAAATACTTGATTTTAAGACATCAATTCAAGCCATTATAAGACGTTCTAAGTGGTATAAAATTCCACTTATCACACCCCTAAACTTAAATCGATGTTTGTCCTCAAGCTTCACAGACTCAAAAATAAAATAAAAACATGCATGAATGCAAACTACATGAAATGCAGCGATCCCTATCGCAATGACTAAACCAACCAACATATGATATCTCAACAAATGCAATTAGGCGACTAAAGATGAATCAAATCACGCAAGCTAACATACAACTAGAAATGTGGTGTGTGCGAATGCTTAACAGATATGCTTCAAAACGAGAATAATTATCATAACTCAATTATCCTCAAGGAAATCACATGATTATACGAAGAATAAATTCTAGACACAAAATGACTTATAACACTTCAAGATCACTGGAGCTTATTACGGAATCATGCTTTTATTCAACACAATAAACAAATGATTATTTGATCGTGCAATGAGTGAGGTCCACAAAAGACTTATGCAATGGCATCCATTTAATAAACGTTAGGCTAGCGGATCCCAGACTATAAAAGCCTTAGGTCACTAGGCACAAAGTCCCCTATGAACTTAATAACTCGAATACCAAAGAGCTCACTCGTGATCAATTATGCATTAAACCATTTTTTTTTCTTTTTTTCTGATTTTTTTTATATAAAATTTCTGAGCAAGTGCGTTTCGCTCCATCTTGCTCAACCCTAGACTACTCGCATACAATACGGGACGGCTACTAGCCATTTGACACCTAGCCACGACAAACAGTGAATTCCAATTTTCACTGCAATTTTATCTTTTCATGCCTTTTATCATTAAGAGCCTAACATACATTCTAAGCATAAGCAATAGATTAACCTCAAAAACTATCAAACCGTGACAGCAATCTAGTCTTTAAGCATACTCTATGACTTAGTGAAATTACAAGTGTTTCTAGCATGCATGTCAACCTAACAAGATTCAACATCACTCTACCGCTATCACTACACTTGCATCAATATCACATATCAATTGGTAAAGCAACACAAAAGGGATCATGGTATATGCATGAGCTAAATGATATGATAAATAAAGTTATAAAATAAAAAAAGCTATATGGAAAAAGTATGCAACTATATGAACTAAAATATCTTGAATATGCAACTACATGACACACACACAAATATGCTCCTTAACTATCACCCTGAAACTTAAAATCTTCACTGTCCCCAGTGAAGGTAATAGAAAGGAACATATGGTATACCTACTCAGAGAAATCATCATCATCACCCTTAGAGGGTGGAGTGTCAGGAGGCGGATAAGCAGAGTCCTCACCAAAAACGGGCCTCTGGATGTCAGCTCCAAGGCCTCTGAAAGCAGTCTCAAGTGCTAGGTTGAGCTCATATGCAAACCTACTCTACGACTCGTACATCGCATCCATCCTCCTGGATAGCCTTCTGTACTGGGCATCAGCCATCCCTGAACCATCACCTCCCTGGGCTCTAGAAGAACTGCATGAGCCTGACTGGGCCTAGCCATCGTAGCACCAACTGCTGGACGTCCCCCTGGGAGACGATATCCCAAACCATGCTCCTCGGGCTCTTCACCCGTCCACTCCTGCATCACATTCAGCATCGATGAATGAATAGGAGTGGTCGGCATCTGCAGCTACTCATAAGAAGGCTAGTGGACTCCAATTGCCTTGCACAGCTTCGTGATGATAGAGGCATAAGGGATGTCGTTGTGCGTCCTCCCCATCAAAAACTTTAAAATCCCTTGGTAGATGAACTCACCAAGGTCCACATAAAACTCCTCATTCAAAATCCCCCATAACAACCTGGCTCTCTCAACTATAACCTCATGTGCATGGGAAGAAGGAAAAATATTAGCACAAATAAAGGCATTCCATGCACGGGCATACATGTTCATCATAACAGCCAAAAAAGAACGATACTCGTTAGATCCCGTCTTAAACTTCCACACCGTGCCCGACTGACAGAGGGTAGCAATAATCAAATCTGAATCAAAATCCTCCGGGGTCTTCTCGTTCCAATTCTCCTCCTGGGGCTTCCTTTGTCCCCGCCCAATAACATGGCGAATCGCCTCGGGCTGGTAATCAACCGTAAGCCCTCTAACAACAGTATACCCATTCCTGTCGGCCTTGGTGTTCGCATAAAACTCGCGAACCACACTCATCGGGACCGCCTCCGGTGACTCACAAAAAGTAATCCACCCTTTCTCTGCAATCATCGGCAATAACTCACCATCCCTCCCCGATGGCAAAAATCCCCTCTCCTTCAGAATCGGCTTAGTCAGAAGCCTAGCATACTCTTCCTCAGCAGCTCTATCCACCAATCGAGGCCTCGCAACAGTACTCCTCGAAAAATCAGCAGTAGGAATGGTGATGCTGCTATCGACAGTACGAGATCTCTTTGGAGCCATTGAAACTGAGAATAAGTGTTGAGAGTTTATGTTTTGTGTGTAGGAGAGAGTTTGTAAGTTGAAAGTATACGGGAGTGTATATGGATAGGTTGTGTGTATATATAGGGTAGGATTTAGGTTTAGAATTAGAGTAGGAGTGGGGTTTGTGGCTTGTTTGTAGGAGGAAATTCGTGGGTTAATGGGGTTATGGTTGTGGTATTTTATTTTTATGGTTTTTTCTATTTTTTTATAAGGTCGAAAACAACAATTCCAACAGTGGGGCACCAGGCGGGCGCCTAAGCTTCCAAGCGGCCGCCCGGGACAGCAGGCGGGCGCCCGGGAGCTTTCTGGAAATTTTTTTTTTGCCTTTTTCCTTTCTGATTTTTTTGGGTTTTTAGATAGAGTACTAACTTCTAAAGGTTCCTATAGTCTCAAATCTTGGGTTGCCTCCCAAGAAGCGCTTCTTTTACGTCATTAGCTTGACGTAGAATAGTTCGATCAAGTTGACAACCTGTCAAGCATCTGATCAATAAATGGAAGAGGGAAGCTATCCTTCCTTGTGGCTTTGTTCAACTTTCTGTAGTCCATGCATACCCTCCATCCCGTGACTGTTCGAGTGGGGATGAGCTCGTTCTTCTCATTTGCTACCACAGTAATACCTCATTTCTTAGGTACACATTGCACTGGGCTCACCCAGGAACTGTCAGAAATAAGATATATGATTCCTGCATCCAGCCACTTTAGAATTTCTTTCTTCAAAACTTTTTTCATGATAGGATTAAGTCTTTGTTGTTGCTCAACAGTCGGCTTGCTACCTTCCTCTAGCAGAATTTTATGTATGCAATACGAAGGGCTGATCCATTTTATATCTGCTATAGTCCATCCGATGGCCGATTTGAATTCTCTCAAGATCCTCAGTAGCTTGTCCGCATCACTACCTGAAAGGTCAGATGCAATAATAATAGGCAAAGTAGATGCATCACCTAAAAAATCATAACTCAAGTGTTCAGGCAATGGTTTACGCTCCAAAGTAGGTGCTTTCTCAATAGATAGTTTAAGCTTTCCCTCAGCATTCTTGAGATCAGTATTACCAAGAGATTCAAATGGCATGTCTAGCTTTCGCCTCCAAGGAGAAGCATTTAGATATTATAGTTGCTCATTGCCTTCCTCATCTTCACTGTCAAATTCCCCCACTAAGGCTTTTTCTAAGGCATCAGACCTTAGCACATGATCAAGTTCTGAAGTTACCGCAGAATCAATCAAATCCACCTTGAAGCACTCCTCATCTTCTGTAGGGAATTTCATCGCATTGAATACATTGAATGTCACATCCTGATCTTGCACCCCCATTGTAAGTTCACCTTTTTGCACATCTATCAAGATACGGCTTGTAGCCAAGAAAGGTCTTCCAAAGATTATGGGAATCTTCTTATCTTCCTCGAAATCCAGAATGACAAAGTCTGTAGGGAAGATGAGCTTATCCACCTTTACTAACACGTCATCCCCGATGCCTCGTGGGTATGTAATAGAACGATCAGCCAATTGTAGAGACATGTAGGTGGGCTTTGGATCAGGCAAATTCAGCTTTTTGAAGATAGACAACGGCATCAAATTGATGCTAGCTCCCAAATTACAAAGGCACTTGTCGAATGATAACTTGCCAATGGTGCAAGGAATGGTGAAGCTACCTCGATCCTTAAGCTTTGGAGGTGATTTTTGTTACAGCACAGCACTGCACTTTTCCGTTAGAGCGACGGTATCAAGATCATCCAGTTTCACCTTCCTTGAAAGAATACCCTTCATGAATTTCGCGTAACTAGGCATTTGCTCCAGAGCCTCAGTGAAGGGTATGTTGATGTGAAGTTTATTGAACACCTCCAGAAACTTACCAAATTGCTTATCCAGCTTTTGTTTTTGCAATCTCTTAGGAAAAGGTGGTGGAGGTATAGCTGTTTCTCCCCTGTATTACCCTCAGGAAGAGTGTGTTCAATAGTAGTCTTCCTTGGTCTTGCCTCTTTCTCCTTTTATTTTTCTTTTTCATCTACAATTTCAGCTTCTCCATCTTTTACTTTTTCAGCATTAACAACTTTTCCAGACCTTAAGGTAATAGCTTTGACTTGCTCTTTTGCTTCCTTCCTGCCTGGCACTTCAGTATCGCTAGGAAGTGTGCCAGGTTGACGATTGAGCACGGCATTGGCTATTTGATCGATTTGATTCTCCAAGGTCTTGATAGACACATCCTGACTTTTGCACAACAGCTTTAGCTCCTCGAAATCAGCACTAGAAGGTGGAGCAACACCTCCTTGTTGAGGATATGATTGCCTTTGAGCATATTGCTGAGGTTGCTGGAATCCAGGTGGATTAAACTATTTACATACACCTTGCTGATTTGGTTGCTGAATAGCATTTTGAGTATTGCTCCAGCTAAAATTAGGATGATTTCTGTTATTAGGATGATAAGTAGCTGGAATGGGCTGCTGCGGTCGCTGATAACTATTCACATACTGAATAGATTCATTAACAAGAGAACATTAATCCGTAGCATGAGAGCCTGCACAAAGCTCACAGACCAAAGCTATCTGATTGACTCCATAGTTGGCTAAAGAATCGACCTTCATAGATAGCGCTTGGAGCTGCGCTGCAATAGCTGTAGCTGCATCAACTTCTAGAATACCTGCTACTTTCCCAGGCATCATCCTTTGAGTTGGGTTTTGATGATCGTTTGCAGCCATAGTTTCAATAAGATTATAGGCTTCAGTATAGCTTTTGGCCCACAAGGCGCCTCCAGCTGCTGCATCGAGCATGGGCCGAGATTGGGCCCCCAATCCATTGTAGAACCCAGTGATCACCATCCAGTCAGGCATACCATGATGTGGGCACTTTCTCAACATCTCCTTATAGTGCTCCCAAGCTTCGCACATTGATTCTGTTGGTTGCTGTGCAAACTGAGTAAGAGCACTCCTCATAGCTGCAGTTTTGGCCATTGGATAGAACTTCACCAGAAACTTTTACGCAACATCTTCCCAAGTAGTGATGGACCCAGCTGGTAAAGAATGTAACCAGTCCTTAGCTTTATCCCTCAGAGAGAATGGGAAAAGCCTCATCTTGATAGCCTCATCAGTAACACCATTATATTTGAAAGTACTACGAATATGCATGTTGGGATCTTCAGTCGTAGCACCTTCGAAAGAAACAGAATTCTGCACCATCTGAATAGTGACCGGCTTGATTTCAAAAGTATTAGCCTGAATAGCCGGATGAATGATGCTTGACTGAATGTCATCAATTTTAGGCCGAGAAAAGTCCATAAGAGCTGGATCTACTGGAACTATACGATCACCCATAATTACCGGTTCTTTCTGCTCACTCTCTTTATCTGAATCTTCAAAATCTATCTTCTCCGGAATATCAAGAACTGAGTCTGTCCCCTCAACCGTATCTAGAGTCCTCTTGCGAGTGTGAAAACGTGTTCGCATAAATGCTCGCTAGAGTACCTGAAACATAACCGGAAACAATAAGTAACAAGTCTTAATCAATGAGTCCTAATGACCACTGATGGCAAGTACATAAACTAAACAAATTAACACCGAGTCCCCGGCAGCGGCGCCAAAAACTTGTTAGGCACAAAACACGCGCTAATAATTCACGCAAGTATACGCATTCGCAAGTAATATAGAATAATTTCTAGTTCGTTCCCACAGAGACTCAGACTAATTATATTTAATTAACACATACTCACCAATGTATGATTACTTCTCAATGTCAAGACAATAACACTTAAGGTTGATTAACTAATTATTAACAACAATTAACTACGAGAATAAAAAACTTAAATAACACTTGAATTATTAATATTAAACACACATGAGATCATAACTTCATTACTACTTCCTTCAATAGTTATTGTTATTACCCTTAGCATGTAACAGTGATGATATTAATCGAACAATACGAAACTGATAAAAGCCAACTTTCGTTGCACAAATACCATTCTACCAAGCATCCACAATTAAGATAGAAGTTGACTAGGCATCAATTATGTTGAGACCCTATATATCTACAGAATTTGACAACATAACGATTTAATCGCAAGTTATTCATTATGATTATACAGGGCAAGTAAAACGGTTAGAGTTACCCACAAATCATGCATACAATACATGAACATATGCTAGCATGGCAAGTTTGAAATCTCAAGATTCACTGTCGCTTCACAAAAGATTAACAGGCTATCTTATATGTTCACGATGCACATAAGACGAATAAGCACAACCTATACTAGATATCATGCAATCATCACATACCAAGGTATTAAACAATTAACTAAAGAATTCCATAGTAAATCCGCTACGACCCCATGATCACGATTAGCCCATTATAGAACTCATCGTCACCATGGGTTCATATGAAAACATGATAATAACACGACAATATAAACTAATAAAATACTTATTTAAACCAGAGTACGTCACAAGAATATTAAGGTTCAAAGTAACAACGAATAAAAGAATCACAAGATAACGTATGCTGCCTCTTCTTCGTTGCGGTGTGCTAAAACGGTCTTCTTAATCTTCTCTCCTTGCTCCTTACTTGATTAATACTTGTAGCTTCTTATTGTGAAACGTCTCTAAATATTACGTATATAGAAGTCCACAAGAATCAGCAGTCTCAAAAGTCAAATAGGATACGAATTAATAAAAAGCAAAATCAAAAAATCTGATTACAGGCGGCCGCCCCAGCTTCCAGGCGGGCGCCGCAGCTCCTAAGCGGCCGCCCCAAATCACAGGCGAGCGCCTGGCATGCTTCTAGAAAAATGAACTTCTTGCTCTTGTTTTTGCTGATTTCTTCGCACATCTCCCCGAGACTGATCCCAAGTACTTCCCTAGGCTTATTTTGATGAAATCTCCCTGAATTCGCAAGTAATACCCTGAAATGCAAAAACACTCGAAAGCGCATCAAATGCATAAAATACTTGATTTCAAGACATCAATTCAAGCCATTATAAGACGTTCTAAGTGGTATAAAATGCCATTTATCAGACCTGCACACAACGAGGATTAAGTGTGTTTAGCTACCCAAGCAGTGTTAGGTACTTTCTTCTTGTTAACAGAAGTTGCAGAAGTAGAATTTGATGATTTAGAAAGAATAGTGTTCAATGATTGATTTGTATTTTCCTTTTTAGCTGCAGATCCAAGGTTAACTTCTTTGAGATCTACTCTCAGTTTATGACATATTGTCATCACTTTCATATTACAAGGAATGCAATCAAATTTGTCACAGAATGAATAGAGATCTTCAGCCTTTGTTTCATTGTATTTGCATGCTCCCACTTTTGGCTCACTAACAGCCTTTTACAAAGATGAGTTAGGTGATTGGTTGAGCCAAACTTTTGACATAGTTTCCTGGGAGCATCTGCAATAAATGCAAAGTTATTGCTCTTATTCACTCCAATTTTTCCATTCATGTTCTTCTTCTTCTTTCATGTATTCTCAGTCTTAATTTCCTTGATTGGTGTCTTAGAAACTTGATTGATCATGGGCTTCTTCTTAATTTCAGTAGTAGGAGTGGTTTCTTCATTTTTCTTTTCACTGTCTTCATCCGCAAGTTCTTTCTTGATGACCAACTCAACCTCACTGAAATTAACCTCACATGCCTTGAACAAAGGTGCATCTACTTTTCTCAGCATAACTGGGACATCTTGATCTGCAATTGCCTTACCTTTGTCACCTTCATTTATCTTGTTATTATTCAAGGCATCATAGTCCAAACCAATAGCTATATAAGCTCATGGTTTGTTCTTCTCATGGTATTGTCCAACCAACTGAGATATATTTTTGAAAGACTTCAATTTAACCTCATTCTTTTCTAATTTTTCCCTCAACACGGCTTCAATTTCATTTGCACACTTGAGCTTGTTTTTTAGATATTCATTTTCTTGCTTGACTGTTTCAAACTCAACAAGCTACAGTTCCAATTCTTGATTCTCAATCTCAAGCTTCTCATTTGTCTTTGACAATGTACTAACTTCCTCGAGAGTTGCCACCATGCTTGTATGGATATGAAACATCTCTACAATCATCATTTCAAAAGTTTCTTTATATTGGCTTGTATTTAAATCAATGGAAGTTAGAGTTGGTACCTCTGATTTTTATAAGGATGATTCTCCTTGCTCAAGAGCCATGAGTGTATAATTTCCAAATTCTTCATTATCATCTTCATCAGTGTCATCCCAACTCTTGCCTTCAGCTATGTAAGCATTTCCCTGTTGTTTCTTCAAGAGAGCTTCATAATTTGCTTCTAATTCTATATATGTTTTATCATTCTTCACTTTCTTTGGCTTCCTGCACTTAGTTGCAAAGTGGCCCAACTCATAACAGTTAAAGCACCTTATTTTTGATCTGTCAACATATCCAGTTTTGTAGCCACCTTTTCTAGCTGAGTTAAACTGAGTTTTTGGTTTCCAGTTGTTGCTATTTGAGGTCTGTCCCTTGTTCTTGAAAAACCTTGGATTTTTAACCCTAATGTTAGAGAATTTTTTAGCCAGGTAAGCCATAAATTGATCCATCTCATCTAGCTCATCAAGGTTGTAGTATTCATCTTCCTCTGGCTCCAAAATAACTTATTTATAGGGTCCCTTGTTCTTTTTCTCAATAGCATGAATGACTGGAGTTTGAGCATCTTGTCCATCTACATTTGCTTCACTGTCATTGACCACTAAGGCACTGGATCCAATAACCACATGTCCTTGGTTTGCCTTCAATGACTTCCTTTGTAACATCTCAAGCTGATATATTTTCAAGATCCCATACAAGACTTCCAGTGTCATTCTTCTCAAGTCTCTTCCTTTGCTAATAGCTGATATTTTCTGTTCAGTGTGGTCCGGAAGGGCAAGCAAAAACTTTAGGTTAACTTCCTCAGTTTCATAATATTTATTATGAAGTTGTAAGTCATTTATCAACTTATTAAATCTCTCAAAAGCTTCAGTAATCCCTTCCTTAGGTCTAGCCATAAAACCCTCATACTGAGACACCAGTATTCTCCTTTAATTAGATCTTACTTCCTCTATACCCTCACACAGAATTTCAATCTTCTCCTAGATCTGTTTGGCTGTATTATAATTGACAATATTGTTATACATAACATCGTCAAGTGACTCTAACAGTATTAGTTACAGGCCACTGTCCATGGAAACCTTTTCCTTTTCAGGCTCTATGTATTTTAAAGGGTCTTTAGGGGCAAAATGAGCTGGTATGACCATGTCTCTATCAGTAGATTCATCAACCCTTTCTCTGGGGTTAAAGGGGTCATTATTGAAAATCTGGATGTACATAGGGTTGGCCATCCTTATGAACAGTATAATCTTTTTCGTCCATATTGTAGAGTTGATTTTATCAAAGGCTGGTATCTTGATAATGCTTATCTTTTGTGCACTCATTCTTCCAAGATCTATATCTATTTATTTTCATATTTTGCTCTAATAGCACTCGTTAGATATTGAATGCAACACAGGGGGGTGAATGTGTTTCTTGGATTTTAGCCTTTTTAAAGTTGTTTGGAATATAGGTGAACAAAGTAGTTAAGAAATTACAGAGATAACGTCTTTACATAATTAATCAACAAGCATAATATTTTCAAAACTCACTTAATTTGTATTAATTAAGTTGGTCTTGCTACAAATTCTGTGTTCTTGAGAAAATAAGAAATCGTCTTCTATGTTGAGAGAATACAAGAAAATCTAGATTTGTTTGTTACATGTGAACTAAGACCTGTGCACGCTTTATAGACTAGCAGCACGGGTATACAAGACTTGCACTAAAATGTACTAAACTACTTTTTAAAGGAACCTTTTTCTGTTTCCATTTCTAGCTTAGCAAATCTGTGCAGAATCTTGCAGGTCTATGGCCACCATTTGTCTACTTAATCTTGGCCCTTGATCTTGTATTCTTTCAGCTACTTTGTAGACTTTTCAATCTAGTGAATAGATCATTTATTGACTGATAATCTTGAATCTTGAACTTGTCTGCATTATGTATTTGAGAAGTATGTTGAGATCTCCAATTTGTTTTATAGAGAAGTGACATCTCGATAAATATAATGACTTATCGAGATCTCTGAGTTCTCTATAGGTATACTTGATTTGTAGAGGTCTCTAAATCTTTGCTTGTGAAATGACTTGTCGATATGTCTGAGATCTCTACATGTAGAAATGACTTGTCGACATCTCTGAGATCTTTATATACATATTTTGACTTATCAATATTTCTGAGATCTTTATATGAACAATTGACTTTTTGATATCTCCAATTCTTCACATCGTCATTTGACCTGTCAATAACTTTGAGTTCTCTACATGCAGAAATGACTTTTCGATATCTCTAGTTCTCTACATCTTCATATGACTTTTCGATATCTCTGAGACTTCTCTATAAGTCATTTTAGACTTCTCGATAAGTCATTCTGGACTTCTCGAATGACTTCTCGATATAACATGATCTATGACTTGTCGATATCTTGACTTAATTTTTTTTCATAGAACAACATTATTCAACTCCAAGCTTCTACACTTTTTTATGAGGCATGATCATGGCTTGATCTTATTCCAGAGTTTATTCCTTAGCTTGAATCTGTTCACAGAAAAATCCCCTAGTCTAATCTTCTAACCATTTTACAGACTCAAGTAACACAATGTAAAATACAAATTTTGACTGTCAACCAACTTATTCTTAGGGCTGACAAGGTGACTTAGGCCCCATTTGTTTAGCCCTGAACACCTATGAATGAACATTCTCCTGACCGATTCTTACCTTCAGTTCATTTGTTTAATAATTGTGTTAATATGTGTTAGGAAATGAATAAAACACAGAGGGGGGCCGAATGTTTTTTTTCTATTTTTAGGCTTTTCTTGAATGTTTTTTGCTTGGTTGAACAGAGTAAATTTAATCTTGTAGAATTGTGTTACTGCAGGAATTTTAACATGCAAGAATAAGGAACACAGATCTTCAAAACTCACTTAATTTTATATTAAAATTAAGACTATTTTGCTACAAAATTTCTAGGCTCTTTGTTGATAAAGAGCTTAGCTTCTCCTTGAGAGTGTTACAAGAAATTTGATCTAAATTGTTACAACTGACTAAGGACCAGTGTTAACTTTATAGCACAGTTAACTGCTAGTTTACATAGTGTGTAATAAGACATGCTATTAGCTTTTCTAAACTGTCACTTGTCATTTCTATTTATAGAAAAGTAGATCTTCCATTTCTGGCTTAGCATATCTTTAACATCCCGTGTTCACTTTGATCTTCCTCTGTTAGTTAATCTTTACCATTGATCTTGCACATTCTTCAAGCTGCTTTTTGTAGACTTGTCAATCCAACTGTTGGATTGTTTGTTGATTGTTTATCTTGGATATTGAACTGATCTGCAACCTTGTACTTTGAGATTATACAACGAGATCTCCAGTTTAGGTCTATAAAACACTTGACATCTTATTAAGTATATTGGCTTATCGAGATCTCTAGTACTCTATATTTAGTTTATCTTCTAGAGGTCTTTAGTTCTCTATAAGAGAATTTTGGCTTGTCGAGATCTCTAGTCTTCACATCTTCACTTTGACTTATCGATAACTCTTAGTTCTCTAGTAGCTTCTTGACTTGTCGATATCTCAGAGTTCTCTAGTCAAATTTAACTTGTCGATATTTCAGAGTTTTCTGGTCAAAATTTAACTTGTCGATGTCTCTGAGTTCTCTAGTAAATTTTGACTTATCGATATCTCTGAGTTCTCTAGTGGAACTTGAATTATCGATAATTTAGAGTTATCTAATGAATGTAGACTTGTCAATAACTCTGAGTTCTCTAGTGAAGAAATGACTTGTCGATATCTCCAGCCTTCATGTCTTCAATTTGGCTTGTCGATATATTTCTGAGTTCTCTAGTAGCTTTCCTGACTTCTCGATAAGCCATTCCGGAGTTCTCGAATGACTTCTCTATAACATTAAATATGTGACTTGTAGAGATCTTGACTTAAAGTATTTTTCTTAAAACAGATTTATTCAACTCCAAGCTTCTTCATAATTCTTCTGAGGCATGATCTTCTTGATCTTCTTCCAGATAGAATTATTAGGCTTGAAACTGTTTATAGAAAAAGGCTCCATTCTTCTCCTTTGACATTTTTACAGACTTTAAGTGTTACAAGTACAAAATACAGACTAAGATAACAACACAACTTACTTAGGGTTGGCCCCAAGCTTAGCTGATTACCAAAAAGTAACAGTTCATTAATCTCCTCCTTAGATCAGATGTCCATTTGGCTTGCTTCATATTTTGATCAGGGACACTAATGATATTGTTATCTTCAGTGATCTTTGACATCATCACTTATATATTACAATCTCCCCCAACTTGTTCATTATGGAATTATGCACAAGTTCTGATTGATGATGTCAAAACTCTAACTAAATGTAGAAGTCAATATCCCCCATCTTATCTTCTTTTGTGAGTTGCATTTAGATTTACTCTTCTCTCCCCCTATCCAGAATAGACTTACTCTACTCTCCCCCTATCAAGAAAAAAATATTATTATCTAGCAACATCCATTAGCTGTTTTGGCATTTTGATATATTCTCCCCCTTTTTGACATTATCTCCAGGTAGAAAGATCCAGCTAGATGCACATTGTTCAAGCTTTTGTCATTGCCCATTTAGAACACTATCAGCAGCTTCAAGCTTCAGTGAGATCTGTAGTGATGAGTTCATCAAGTAGAATAAGAGTTTCACTTAGATCTGCAGAAGAAGTCTGTTAGTAACAAAAGTCCTAAGCTCTCTGTTCTTTTGAATAAGTAGTCTCACTACTTCTCACTGCACTAGTCTCATGACTTTTAAGAGTCAGAGTTTCCTCACAAGGATTACTAAATCCAGACACTCATCTACCTCTCCTTTTTCCAGGAAGGATCCTGCTTCTCTTATTTTCTATTTGTCACTCAATCTTTTCTCTCATCCTCACATGAAGGGCTCAATTGTTGTTTGACTTACAAAAATAAGAGGTGACTGAGAAGAGTTGTCTGTGATCATATGATTAGGGGTAATCCATATAGGTCTAATCATACTCATTTTATCAGAAGAGTGAATACCAGTTTGAGGTTGTGAGGTGGATGGTTCATCAGAAACATTTGTGACTAGGGTCACAGATTGACCCACAGAATGCTCTGTGGTTTTGACAGTGTGTTGTCCTCCACTTATAGTGGGAACCTCCAATTGAATTGGAGGGGATTTAACTGGGTTACTATCACGTACACCAACCTCAAACACTTGTGTGTCGTGCAACACACTGGCACTTTAAATGTGCTATACTTGCCTTTCTCATGACATTATCATAGGTAATTGTACTTCTAGCTTTGACTGATAAGGCAGCTTTTGTTAGAGTTATGAGGGGAGTTGTTCCTTCTTGAGGAACCTCCAATTGAATTGGAGAGGATTTAGATAGCTCCCCCTCAGGAGTACTACCCTCCAACCTTTCAGTATGTGAAGACTGTTTTGCACATGAAGGTGCATTAGTGATATTCATGAGATCTTCAGTGAAAACTGATGAATTCCCCATGTTTATGATGGTATCTTTTCTCAAACAACAAAATAACTGAAGAACACTTTGAAGTTTCTGTCCTTTTGTGAAACATGTTTCTTTTGAGAGTCACCTGAGTGGGATTGTGTTTGAGTTTATGTTTGTGTTGTTGTGCCTGTGTAATATCTGGGATTGTTCGTGTAATTATTTTTGCTAATAAATAAATATTATGCATGTTCAGTATTTATTATGTGAATTATTTGTTAAGTGGTATATGTGTTTGAATGTTTAAAAATAATATAAATTGAGTATTTTAATTTTTATATGTCCAAAATAAAATATAGATAATTGTCATATCTTCCTATTTATTTTTATGTTGATTTATGATTTTATAGGAAATTTATGGATTTTATAAATTTTTTTTCCGAGTATTTATAAACTATTTAATTTAATCGGGAACCAGCCGACTTCACTCGTTTTTACGTTTTTATAACCCAAAACTCTTCCGAGAACTCCTTTCTAACCTAATTGCAATATTCCGAGCATTTTCCATTTTTCGACTTTTTCGATCCGGCATACGGTTTGTCCTGTGCGGGTCCCGGCGCAATATTTTCGATACATTATTCGTTTCGGTAAATCAATAAAACTCGAATTTTCGATAAACGGGATCTTTTATTAAACTATTATAATTAACACCTTGTAATACGTGTAACCAGGCACTGAGACCAAGACCGCAGTATAAATTGTACTGATTTGGATAATTATCCCGAAAACCAGTACCGTTTAGATCTATTTTTATAAATAAACGTACTATTTTATATCCGGAATGATCCAACGGGATACTAATTTTCCGTAATTATAAATAGCGTTTACCGTATTTTATTTCGTACCGAAAATCATTTGCAAACGGTAATTATATAATTTTACAGAGGAAATACTTATATTCATATAACCTTTCAAGAATCAAACTGCAAATCGGAGGTGTTATTGATCTTTGTTTGGAAAGCTCGAGTAACCAAATCGAAGGGTTTAAGGAGTACTATTAGAATCTGTACTTCATATCACTGCAGAATCAAAGGTTTATTTTCTATAATTTTTATTAATTTCGAATTATTTTGATTAAAAAATGAATTTTTGTACGGATGATTGTTTGAATGATTTGATGCTTGCATGTTGTAGAGTTTGTTTTCCTGATGATTTTGATATGTCATATGACTGATTTGGAGTTCAATAACATGTTCAAAATTGAGTTTGATTTTCGAATTTTGAAATTAGGGTTTATAACCCGTATGAATGTTCTTAATTGAAATTTAGGGCTTTTTGTTACAGGGATTATTAGATGTTCTAGATGGGTGGGTTTTGTTCCCCTTGAAATTTGCAATCGATCGGTGTATAGCTCGTTAACGGACGATCCCTGGTTTGAAGGTAGTTGTATTTTAAAGTTTTCGCCGAGCTCGCCGGAAACCGGCTAGTTTCTTGAGCATTTTCCGGCCAATTCTGAAATAGGTTATATGTTTTGATTACTGGTATAAGTTCCTAGTGGTCTGTGCTTTAATTTTGGAGAGTTTGGTGGCCTGAGGTGGCCGGGATCATGTTCTTCGGCCACACTCCGGCGAAGTCGACGGGGGGCTGGCAATATTGCAAACAGGCCCATGTAGTTTTAAAAACGATACAAATTGGTCCCCCAGGTTTCCAGAACTTGCAAATTTTGGATTCTTGTTTATAAATTATTAAAATATCATATTTTCTATTTATTTTATTTATAAAAATTCATTTTTAATTTATGAAAATTCCATAAATTATTATTTTATTTCCAAAAATTATTTTTAATTCAAAAATAAATCTGAATTAATTAGTTAATTAATTTTAGTTAATAAGTAATTAGTTAATTGGTCAATTAATTCAAAAATTAATTGATTTAATTAATTATTAATTTATTTTAATTAATAATTTAATTAGATTTAATTATTTATTAATGATTTAAAAATTCTGAAAAATAGTTTCGAGCTTTAAAAAATTATTTTAAATTGTTTTCAAGGCTCAATAATTATTAGAAAATTATTTTAAAGCCAGATGTGGCCAACCGAACCCTGTTTATTGCTTTAAAATTTACCCAACGACCCGTTTTAATTCTGAAAAATAATTTAAAAATCATATTAAATACCCGAAAGACTGTTTATGACCCGAGACTTCCTTATAAATGAAATTTCATTGATTTTTTGACATGCTATGTGCTATATGTGACTTGTTTGTTTGATTGTCGGTCTATACGTTCAGTGTTTACTTGTTTTTAGCATAACTTTCAATCCGTTAGTCGGATTTGGGTAAAACGAAGGGTAGATAGAAGTGTATACCAAACAGAATCGTATGAGTTGAGTATTGATAGATACTTATGTTATATGAGCAGAAGAGGCACGGCGTAGGAAAGGGAAACAGATAGTCAAGGAGTAGGAGATTATGATTGGAAATTGGTGAAGTATAGCAAGCTAGTACCAGGCAAGTGTTCTGAACTTTCTCGAGATATATTGTAGTTTATTGATAGTCCTATATTACAAGTGCTTTGAAGCACTGAACCCTAAACCTTGATTCCAGCTATTGATCTTTGAGCCGTAAACCTTATTCTTTCTGAACCATTGATTGTTAAATTCCCGAATACGAACCATAGATATACGATACTACTCCACAAATATATACAAACTAAATACCAAACACTAAATCAGGTTGCTTACATATTCAAACCCTTGTACCTTACGCTCTGAAAGACCAAATCCTTATAACCTTGAAACTTTGATTCTTTTGTTATCCATTTTTATCACCATTTGATAGCCATATTTCATTTTTGAAAAATGGAACCATCTCATTATTGGGCATCCAATGTTGCTTATGATTTTATTTACTGCTTTACATTATTTATTCTGTTATTATGTTAGAACTGGATTGTTTTATAAAATTGTGGACCAGATTGGTGGTCAAGTTAGGCCAATGTGTGCCTTGGATCCAGTAATTAGAGCAGAGCTGTGTGCTTTGCTCGGGGTTAGTGCGTGACTGATCAGCAACCGAACCTTGGTTTTTAAAATGAAATTATAATATCCAATTCTAAATCATTATTCATTGTTCAGTTGATACCATAACTCTTTTCACTTGATGATCATTATTCTCAGTCTTGTCATTGTGACTTGCTGAGCTAGTTAGCTCATTTGTGCGATATTGTTTATGTTTTTTTTCCAGTTAAGAAGGAACATGTTGGTAGCGAGGATCCCCAATCCAGTGCGAGAGCTAGGGGTCCAGGTTGATCGAGTTAAGCTAGCTGACAGCTTTTGGAATAGTTTATTATGAAGTTTGTAATAATGTTTAATATTCAGTTGTAAGTTTGAATAGTTGGGATTTGGGCGTTTGTAATATAAATGTGTGTGTGTGGCTTGTGTGCATACTTTAACCTGTTGCGATCCGTGGTAGTTGGTAAGTAGGGTCACTGCATATTATTATTATCTTTAATATTATTATAAGCAGGTTATAATTAAGGTGTGTGTGTGTGTGGACCCCAAACTTCTGACCCGAGTTTAGAGGGCGTCACAGGTTTGATATCAGAGCTACATGTTATAAGTCATTGACACAATCCTAGGTTGACGGGAATGGGTAGAGGGTTAGGATTAAAAGTAAGGAAATAGAAAGATTGAACGTTGAGAGGATGAGTGCGACGGTATAATAGGTATTAGTATAATTCGCGTTGTGGTTCGAGATTCTTATATTGTGATATGATTTCAGGTAGCAGCGATGGCCGACTCTTTCATCCCCGTACCAGCTGATCACTCAGAGCCCTCAGTTGGAAGACCATCTTCAGATTCACGTCCTATTGTTCCATCAGTGTTGGCTATTTTACCCCCACCTGTGTTGCAGCCCATACCACTGCAGGCCATTCCACCCCCAGGCATGAGACCACCTATCAGAGGATCCTCACCTGCTGATTCAGGTCTTACTGGTCACTCAGTTACAGGTGTACCTTTTCAGTTCTCTTCCTATCCTGTCCCAGATCATCAGTTCGAGGCTTGCCTTATGGAGCAGCGATTCCTACAAGGTCAGATTCAGGAGTTATTACATATTATGCGTACCAAATAGGTTGGGAGTGGCGAGAGGCGACTCAGAGAGAGACTCCAGGTATTTCGGAGAGCAACTGCTGTGAGGATTGCTGAGGCTACTCATGAGGATATCACCCCTGATTTTCTTGTGGAGTGGGCTAAGTGGGTTCTGGGGGAGCTTGAGGAGATTGGAGGTCCAGACTTGCTATGAGCCAGAGGCACAGAAATGGAGACGCTGAGCAGTGTTGTTGTGGTTATTTAGTATGTACAGTAGTGTGTAGTATGTATCAGTAGACTTTTGGGTTGTATTTATAGACTAGATCTGCTGACTAGTGAGTAGGTTTGTTGTACCCTTTTGCTTTTACTTCCGAAGCGTTTTAACGCTTGTACTACCTAAAACTTTTGATATATATATCAGTACCTTTTCCTTTCCAGCATTGTCATTTACATTACTACACATGTTTTAATTTACATTATTTATTGCACCAGTTATACCCCTGTGATACCATATACCCTATTCCTTTAACAGATTATATTCTGTAAAGAAGCATTCAATTTACTTAGTTCAACTGTTACAACTGTTTTCAAAAAGAGATATTTCTGTTTTACAAAACTTTTCTTTTATGTAAAGGATTTGATTTAAAGGCTAAATAAGTTGTTTGATTCTTTACAGAAAATGCCTCCCTGAAGAAATACCCGCACCAACACCGAGAATGAAGAAACCAACAATAACAATAACAACCAAGATGATACCAACCAGAATGCAAACCCATGACCAATAGACCCAGTAATAGCCCAGATTCTTCAAATCTTGGCTCAATAAACAGTTCACCTGACTCAACAACAACAAAGACAAACCAATCCCAGGTAACTTTCAAAAATTTTTAGGCGGTAAACCCACCAGAATTCAAGGGTTCCTTAGATCCGATTGAAGCGAATGTTTGGTTAAAGGAAATAGAGAACTTGTTTGCTTTAGTTAAAGTGAAGGAAGAACAGAAGGTGGAGTTTGCAAGTTATTATTTGAAGAATGAGGCCACCTATTGGTGGGAGACTGTGAAGACATTGGAAGGTACAGATGTTATTACTTGGGAGAGGTTCAAAGAATTGTTTTTAGAAAAGTATTTTCCCCAGTTTGTTCAGGATCAAATGCAGCTGAAGTTTTTAGAGCTAAAGCAAGGAAATATGCCGGTAGCTGATTATGAAAGTAAGTTTGAAGAATTGTCAAGGTATGTGCCATCATATGTAGATACTGACAGGATGAAGACCAAGAGATTCCAGCAAGGTCTGAAGCCATGGATTAGAGGGAAGGTAGCTATATTTGAATTGGATACCTATGCAGGAGTTGTACAGAAGGCCATCATTGCAAAAACTGAGAGTGAGATGTCAGAGAAAGAAAAGAAAAGTAAGAAGAGGAAGTTTGAAGGGAATGAAGGACAGTCACAACCAGGGAAGTTTCCAAATTTTAAGAAGGGCAAGTTTCAGCCAGGGAGAAATTTTAATTTCAAAAAGCAAAATGCAGGCGACGGTGGTCAAGGTAACCATCCAGTCAATGTGAATCAGCCGAATCAGTTGAGGCTAACTTTTCCAGATTGTCAGGTATGTGGGAAGAAGCACGGAGGAGTTTGTAATAAGTTGAACGTGGTTTGTTTCAAGTGTAATCAGAAAGGACACTATTTGAGGGAGTGCCGCAATCAGCCAGCGAGAGAACCAGTAAACAAGGATCAACCTACTCGGAATCCAGCGGTTAAGATTCCCGCTATTGGATTTACATGCTTTAAATGTAGAATGCCGGGACATATAGCCAGGGATTGCAAGACACCATCCCCAGTTAGTAATGCATTAAGAGTTATGGGATCTACTCCAGCAGTAAATGAGACGCCAATGGCTAGAGTTTTTGATATGTCTGTGAAGGACGCTATCCAGGATACTAATGTCGTGGCAGGTACGCTTAATGTGAATTTTTTATGTGCCAAAGTGTTAATAGATTCGGGAGCAACTCGATCGTTTATTTCTTAAGATTTTGTTAGTAAGTTAAACTGTTCAGTTGAGTATTTAAATGAAATAATGACTGTGGAATTAGCAAATCAAGAATGTGTATCTGTTAATCAAGTTTGTGGGAATTGTGAGATTGAGATTTCTGGTAATAAGTTTTGTGTAGATTTGATACCATTTAAGCTAGGAGAGTTTGACGTTATCTTAGGAATGGATTGGTTATATAAGCACGATGCCCAGATAGATTTTCGAAATAAGAAGGTAATGGTGAAGACGCCAGACAAGAGGATAGTAACGTTTAAGGACTAGAAGTGAGCAAAGAAGTTTTTAACGATGATTCAAGCTAAAAAGTTACTACGGCAAGGATGCGAGCATTTCGTTGCTTATGTGATTGATAGAAGTCAGGAGCTAGTAAAACTTGAAGATATTCCAATAGTTAATGAATTTCCAGACGTGTGTCCCGATGAGTTACCAGGACTTCCTCCAGACAGAGAAATTGAGTTTGCGATCAACTTAGCACCTGGAACGGAACCAGTATCCAAGGCCCCATACAGAATGAAGCCCGTTGAGATGAAGGAACTAGCAAAGCAATTGCAAGAGTTGTTAGAGAAAGGAGTAATCAGACCCAGTGTATCCCTGTGGGGTGCACCAGTGCTATTTGTCAAAAAGAAGGATGGAAGCATGAGACTGTGCATCGATTATCGGGAGCTCAACAAACTTACAATCAAGAACAAGTATCCGTTACCCAGAATTGATGATGTGTTTGACCAGTTGAAAGGAGTCAAGTACTTCTCCAAGATCGATTTGAGATCGGGATATCATCAACTAAAGATTAAGCCAGAGGATATACCAAAGACAGCTTTCAGGACAAGGTATGGATATTATGAATTTTTAGTGATGTCTTTTGGATTAACCAATGCCCTGACAACATTCATGGACCTGATGAATAGAATTTTCAAGGAATACTTGGACAAGTTTGTTATTGTGTTTATAGATGATATTTTGATTTATTCAAAGACAAAAGAGGATCATGCAAAACATTTGAGGACAACTTTGGAGATTTTAAGGAAGAAAAATTTATATGCTAAATTCTTGAAGTGTGAGTTTTGGTTACAGGAAGTCCAATTCTTAGGACACATAGTCAGTAATGAATGGATCAAAGTGGAACCAGCAAAGATTGAAGCAATTACAAATTGGGAAAGACTGAGAACACCAACAGAGGTAAGAAGTTTCTTAGGATTAGCGGGATATTATCGCCGATTTGTTCAAAATTTCTCAAGGATTGCAACACCATTGACAAAGCTTACATGGAAAAAGAAAAAGTTTATATGGAATGATAAATGTGAAGAAAGTTTTCAGGAATTGAAGCAAAGATTAATCACGGCACCTGTTTTGTCACTTCCAAACGATCAAGGGAATTTCGTAATCTATAGTGATGCTTCTCATAAAGGACTCAGATGCGTTCTGATGCAGCACAATAAGGTTATTGCGTATGCGTCAAGGTAATTGAAACCACACGAACAGAAGTATCCTACTCATGATTTGGAGCTAGCAGCCATCATTTTCGCTTTGAAGATTTGGAGACATTATCTATATGGAGAGAAATGCGAGATTTATACGGATCACAAAAGCTTGAAGTACATATTCACACAGAAGGAGCTTAATATGAGACATAGAAGATGGATAGAGTTGATTAAAGATTATGATTGTACGATTAACTATTATCCCGGTAAAGCAAATGTTGTAGCGGACGTGTTAAGTCGGAAAGAACAGTTGAATGTGTTATCAATACCCGAAGAGATATACAAAGAATTTCAGAAACTGGAATTGGAGATTAGAGTTTGTAAGCCTGATGAAGCAAAAGTGTATAGTATGACTTTCCAGCCGGAGTTATTAGAGAAGATAAGCAAGTGTCAGGAGGAGGTAATGGATCAAGACATTAACCGTTTGGTAGGTGAGGAATTGTGCACGCAAAAGGACAATCATGGTATTCTTAGGTTTTCTTCTAGAATTTGGATTCCACCAGTGACGGAGTTGAAGAATGAAATTTTACAGGAAGCTCATAATTCAAGGTATTCAATCCATCCAGGAAGTACCAAGATGTACAGAGATTTAAAGGAAAATTATTGGTGGCCCGATATGAAGAGGGAAATTGCAGAATGGGTTAGCAGATGTTATATATGTTAGAGAGTTAAAGCAGAACATCAGAGACCAAGTGGATTGTTGCAGCCATTAGAGATTCGAGAGTGGAAGTGGGAGCATATTGCCATGGATTTCATAGTCGGATTACCAAGAACGAAAGCTAATCATGATGCCATTTGGGTTATAGTGGACAGACTTACCAAGTCAGCTCATTTTCTGCCTATAAATGAAAGAGTTTCACTAGACAAGTTAGTCCATATGTACCTGAAGGAAATCGTAGTTCGTCTTGGAGTACCTGTGTCTATCGTATCCGATCGAGATCCGAGATTTAATTCAAGATTTTAGAAGAGTTTTCAAGAATGTTTGGGAACGAGATTAAACATGAGTACGGCTTACCATCCACAGACGGACGGCCAAAGCGAAAGAACAATCCAGACAATCGAAGACATGTTACGTGTTAGTGCTATTGATTTCAAAGGAAGTTGAGACCAGCATTTACCCTTGGTAGAATTTGCTTACAACAACAGTTATCATGCCAGTATTGGGATGCCACCCTATGAAGCTCTTTATGGACGTAAATGTCAATCTCCTGTATATTGGGATGAAGTAGGAGAACGTAAAATACTTGGACCTGAATTAGTGCAACGGACAAAGGAAGTTGTTGAAGTTATCCAGAAGAGATTGATAGCAGCACAAGACCGTCAAAGGAAGTATGCAGATCAATCAAGGAAAGATATGGAATTCAAAAAAGGATATCTGGTATTACTGAAAGTATCGCCATGGAAAGGATTGACCAGATTTGGGAAGAAAGGAAAACTGATCCCTAGATATGTCGGACCTTTTGAGATTCTAAAGCGTGTTGGAAAAGTAGCTTACGAGTTGGCGTTACCTCCGCACATGGAGCACATTTACAATATTTTTCACGTATCGATACTTAAGAAGTATAATCCAGACTCCAGGCATGTAATCGAATACGAGCCAATAGAGCTTCAAACAGATTTATCATATATAGAGAGTCTGATAGAGATTCTAGAAGAAAGAGAGAAAGTATTAAGAAATAAAGTGGTAAAATTAGTAAGAGTACTGTGGAGAAACCCAAAGGTTGAAGAATCAAACTGGGAGTTAGAAAGTGATATGAGAGAAAAATACCCTTATTTGTTTTCTTAGGAGATTCTGAGGACAGAATCCTTTTAAGGGGGGAAGGATGTAATATCTGGGATATATCTTGTAATTATTTTTGCTAATAAATAAATATTATGCATGTTCAGTATTTATTATGTGAATTATTTGTTAAGTGGTATATGTGTTTGGATGTTTAAAAATAATAGAAATTGAGTATTTTAATTTTTATATGTCCAAAATAAAATATAGATAATTGTCATATCTTCCTATTTATTTTTATGTTAATTTATGATTTTATAGGAAATTTATGGATTTTATAAATTTTTTTTCAGAGTATTTATAAACTATTTAATTTAATCGGGAACCAGTCGACTTCACTCGTTTTTACATTATTATAACCCAAAACTCTTCCGAGAACTCCTTCCTAACCTAATTGTAATATTCCGAGCATTTTCATTGTTTCGACTTTTTCGATCCGGCGTACGGTTTGTCCTGTGCGGGTCCCGGCGCAATATTTTCGATACATTATTCATTTCGGTAAATCAATAAAACTCGTATTTTTGATAAACGGGATCTTTTATTAAACTATTATAATTATCACCTCGTAATACGTGTAACCAGGAATTGAGACCAAGACCGCAGTACAAATTGTACTGATTTGGATAAATATCCCGAAAACCAGTACCATTTGAATCTGTTTTTATAAATAAACGTGCTATTTTATATCCGGAATGATCCAACGGGATACTAATTTTCCGTAATTATAAAGAGCCTTTACCGTATTTTATTTTGTACCGAAAATCATTTACAAACAGTAATTATATAATTTTATAAAGAAAATACTTATATTCATATAACCTTTCAAGAATCAAACTGTAAATCGGAGGTGTTATGGATCTTTGTTTAGAAAGCTCGAGTAACCAAATCGAAGGGTTTAAGGAGTACTATCAGAATCTCTACTTCATATCACTGCAGAATCAAAGGTTTATTTCCTATAACTTTTATTAATTTCGAATTATTTTGATCAAAAATATGAATTTTTGTACGTATGATTGTTTGAATGATTTGATGCTTGCATGTTGTAGAGCTTGTTTTCCTGATGATTTTGATATGTCATATGACTGATTTGGAGTTCAATAACATGTTCAAAATTGAGTTTGATTTTCGAATTTTGAAATTAGGGTTTATAACCCGTATGAATGTTCTTAATTGAAATTTAGGGCTTTTTGTTCCAGGGGTTATTAGATGTTTTAGATGGGTGGGTTTTGTTCCCCTTGAAATTTGCAATCGATTGGTGTATAGGTCATTAACAGACGATCCCTGGTTCGAAGGGAGTTGTATTTTAAAGTTTTCGTCGAGCTCGCCGAAAACCGGCGAGTTTCTTGAGCATTTTACTGCCAATTCTGAAATATGTTATGTGTTTTGATTACTGGTATAAGTTCCTGGTGGTCTGTGCTTTAATTATGGAGAGTTTGGTGGCCTGAGGTGGCCGGGATCGTGTTCTTCGGCCACACTCCGACGAAGTCGACGGCGGGGTTGGCAAAATTACAAACAGGCCCCTATAGTTTTAAAAAAGATATAGTATGGTCCCCCAGGTTTCCAGAACTTGCAAATTTAGGATTCCTGTTTATAAATTATTTAAAAATCATATTTTCTATTTATTTTATTTATAAAAATTCATTTTTAATTTCTAAAAATTCCAAAAATTATTTTTAATTCAAATATAAATCTGAATTAGTTAGTTAATTAATTTTACTTAATAATTAATTAGTTAATTGGTCAATTAATTGGAAAATTATTTGATTAATTGATTATATTATTTATTAATTGATTTTAATTAATTATTTAATTTGATTTAATTATTTATTAATGATTTAAATTTCCGAAAAATAGTTTCGAGCTTTAAAATATTATTTTAAATTGTTTTCAAGGCTCGATAATTATTAGAAAATTATTTTGAAGCCAGATGTGGCGAACCGAACCCTGTTTATTGCTTTAAAATTTACCCAACGACCCGTTTTAATTCGGAAAAATGTTTTAAAAATCATATTAAATACCCGAAAGACTGTTTATGACCCGAGACTTCCTTATAAATGAAATTTCATTGATTGTCTGACATGCTATGTGCTATATGTGACTTGTTTGTTTGACTGTCAGTCTATACGTTCAGTGTTTACTTTTTTTTAGCATAACTTTCAATCCGTTAGTCGGATTTGGGTAAAACGAAGGATAGATAGAAGTGTATACCAAACAGAATCATATGAGTTGAGTATTGATAGATACTTATGTTATATGACCAGAAGAGGCAAGGCGTAGGAAAGGGAAACAAATAGTCAAGGAGTAGGAGATTGTGATTGGAAATTGGTGAAGTATAGCAAGCTAGTACTAGGCAAGTGTTCTGAACTTTCTCGAGATATATTGTAGTTTATTGATAGTCCTATATTGTAAGTACTTTGAAGCACTGAACCCTAAACCTTGATTCCAACTATTGATCTTTGAGCTGTAAACCTTATTCTTTCTGAACCATTGATTATTAAATCCCCGAATACGAACCACAGATATACGATACTACTCCACAAATACATGCAAACTAAATACCAAACACTGAATTAGATTGCTTACATATTCAAACTCTTATACCTTACGCTCTGAAAGACCAAATCCTTATAACCTTGAAACTTTGATTCTTTTGTAATCCATTTCTTTCACCATTTGATATCCATATTTTATTTATAAACATTGGAACCATCTCATTATTGGGCATCCAATGTTGCTTATGATTTTGTTACTGCTTTACATTATTGATTTTGTTATTGTGTTAGAATTGGATTGTTTTATAAAACTGTGGACCAGATTCGTGGTCAGGCCAGATTGGTGGTCAAGTTAGACCAATGTGTGCCTTGGATCCAGTAATTAGAGCAGAGCTGTGTGCCTTGCTCGGGGTTAGTACGTGAGTGATCAGCAACTTAACCTTGGTTTTTAAAATGAAATTATAATATCCAATTCTAAATCATTATTCATTGTTCACTTGATACCATAACTCTTTTCAATTGATGATCATTATTCTCAGTCTTGTCATTGTGACTTGCTGAGCTAGTTAGCTCATTTGTGCGATATTGTTTTTGTTCTTTTCCAGTTAAGAAGGAACCTGTTGGTAGCGAGGATCCCCAATCCAGTGCGAGAGCTAGGGGTCCAGGTTGATCGAGTTAAGCTAGCTGACAGCTTTTGGAATAGTTTAAGTTTATGAAGTTCGTAATAATGTTCAATATTCAGTTGTAAGTTTGAATAGTTGGGATTTGGGCATTTTTAATATAAGTGTGTGTGTATGGCTTGTGTCCATACTTTAACCTGTTGCGATCTGTGGTAGTTGGTAAGTAGGGTCACTGCATATTATTATTATCTTTAATATTGTTCTAAGCAGGTTATAATTAAGGTGTGTGTGTGTGGACCCTAAACTTCTGACCCGGGTTTGGAGGGCGTCACAGCCTGGGTGAACTACAGTTTGGTTTTGAAATGTTTTAGCTGCAGTTTAGCACAAATACATGTAGATTGATTATCTAAATTTTATGTTGTTGTCTGAATAGATTGTGTTGGACCTATAATGCATTGAACATATGTAATGTTTTTGGAGTTTAATTTGACATATGCATTATAAGATATTTAGCTGCAAGCATTATTGTAGAAAAGATAATAATAAATTCAATTATAAACACATAGCAATCATGACACAAATAGAATTAAAAAAAATAGAGATGAAATTAAATTTTCATTAATAACAGAAACAGAGTACATGAAGATATAGAGTTCAACAAGTGAATCCTAATCCTATCTACTTCAGTTTCTGCTTCTTCTTCTCAGCGTCTATCCTCTTTGCCCGACACTGATATGCTCTGGACATGGAGTGTGAAAGAGAAATAATTCTCTCTTGCAATTCCAGAGCAGCAAGGCATTGCTGCTCAGCCACCCTGGCACATCTCTCCTGCTCCAGAGAAACTTCTCTCTCAAAGAATAGGAAGTTTATCTGATCGTCCCACAAGAGTTTGTCAAAGACATCAAGTGGAACATCAAAGGGGCTGCATACGATCCCTTTGATGCGGTGATAAGTGGCATTTTATACCACTTAGAGCATCTCATAACGGCTTGAATTGGTGTCTTGAACTCGAGTATTTTGTGTATTTGACGCGTTTTCGAGTGTTTTTGCATTTCAAGGTATAACTTGCTTAGATAGGTGGATTTCATCAAAATAAGCTTAAGGAAGTTCTTGGAATCAGTTTAGGGATGATGAGAGAAGAAATCAGCAAAAATAGAAGAAAACCAAGGATTTTTCCAGAAAGGATGCAGGCGCCCGCTTGATGGGAGCAGGCAACCGCCTGCTAGCAGACGCCCGCGTGGAGGATGCAGGCGGCCGCCTGTGTGCGGAAAATTAGAATCTGGATTTTATAATTCGAGTACGATTGGGCTTCTGTTGATGCTGGTTCTTTTGGGTTATTATATACACCTTATGGGAAGACGTTTTCTTTATTGGTAGCGAAGGCAAGAAGATTGAGAAGACCGTTTTAGCACGCAACAACGAAGAAGAGGAAACATATGTTTATCTTGTGATTCTTTTAAATCGTTGTAACAGTGGATGCTAGTTTTCTTTATGCTTTGAACCTTAATACTCTTGTGACGTACTTCATTATTTATTAAGTATATTTATTAGTTTATATCGTTGTGTTATTATCATGCTTTCATATGAACCCATGGTGACGATGAGTTCTATTATGGGATAATCGTGATCATGGGATCCTAGTGGATTTACTATGGATTTCGTTAGTTAATTGTTTAATACCTTGGTATGTGGTGATTGTAAGATATCTAGCATAGGTTGTGCTTATTCGTCTTATGTGTGTCGCGAACATGTAAGATAGCCTGTTAATCTCTTGTGAATCGACAGTGGATCTTGAGATTTAGAACTTGCCATGCTAGCATAGGTTCATGTATTGTATGCATGATTACTCTAACCGTTTTACTTGCCCTCTGTAATCATCATGAATAACTTGCGCTTAAATCGTTATGTTGTCAAATTCTATAGACATATAGGGTCTCAATATAATTGATGCCTATTCAACTTCTATCTTAATTGTGGAATCTTGGTAGAATGGTATTCGTACAACGAAAGTTGGCATTTATCAGTTTCGTGTTTTTCGATTAATATCATCACCATTACATGCTAAGGGTAATAACAATAACTATTGAATGAAGTAGTAATGAAGTTATGATCTCGTGTGTATTTAATATTGTTAATTTAATTGTTTAATTCTCGTAATTAATATTACTTAATCAACCTTAATTGTTGTTATCTTGACATTAAAGAATAATCATACATTGGTGAGTAAGTGTTAATTAAATATAATTAATCAGAGTCTATGTGGGAACGAACTAGAAATCATTCTATATTACTTGCAAACGCGTATACTTGCATGAATTAATTAGCGCATGCTTTGTGCCTAACAAGTTTTTGGCGCCACTGCCGGGTACTCAGTGTTAATTTGTTTAGTTTATGTACTTGCCATCAGTGGTCATTAGGATTTGTTAGATATATTTGATAATGTCATGGCTAATATGATTTATGTTTAGTTTTTAGATCTTACTTAAAAAGGATAAATCAGTACTTACTGGAAGTCAGGACTTAAAGATATCAGTACTTATATTATCAGGAGATAATCATCAGAAGATGGATATCAGAACTTAAGTACTGAAGGACGTTCAGATAAGGACAGCAGCTGATTAAAGGAAAAAAGATCGAGACAAACATAAGAAGAGATATGCATGAAGAAGGAATTCTATGAAGAATAAAATACTTGGAAGAAAAGATATCTGATTGATATATTTTAGGAAGCAGAATTATATTCCATATCAATTAGCAATTATCTTGTAACTGTGTAGTATATAAACACAGACATAGGGTTTACACTATAAGTGTTATCATTATCGAAAATATTATTCATTGTAACCCTAGCAGCTCTCGTGATATTTGTTCATCACTGAGAGGTAACAGTTCCATACTATAACAGAGTTTATCATTTCAATAAAGTTTGTTTTCTGTTACTTGAGTTATTAAAGTTCGATTTGATTGTACTTTACACTGTATTCACCCCCTCTACAGTGTGTGTGTGTGACCTAACAAGTGGTATCAGAGCCCATCTGTTAGCGTACAAACAGCTTAAGATCCATATACAATCATGTCTAAAACAGAAACTCCAACTAAGCCCACCAAAACTGAAGAACCTCCAAAGACACAAATTCAAAGTCGATATGAGACCATCAGAGTTCCCATATTGAGATCTGAATATCCCATATGGAAGGTGAGGATGACCATGTTTCTGGAAGCAACAGATCCAGAATATCTTGATAGAATCAAGGAAGGACCTCACAAACCAACCAAGCTCGCGGTTGCAGTTGCAGGTGAAGCAGCAAAGACGGTACCAAAGGAGAAGAGTGATTATACTGCTGAAGATATGGCATCAATTGCTAAGGATGCTAAGGTACGACACTTACTGCATAGTGCCATTGATAATGTAATGTCAAATAGGGTAATAAACTGCAAGACTGCAAAGGAGATATGGGATGCCCTGGAAATAAGGTGTCAGGGAACGGACACAATTAAGAAGAACAGGAAGACAATACTCACTCAAGAGTATGAACACTTTGACTCAAAGGCTAATGAGTCACTGACTGACTTATATGATAGATTTGTCAAACTCTTGAATGATCTGTCACTGGTTGATAAGGAGTATGATCTTGAAGATTCAAACCCTAAATTCCTGTTAGCTCTTCCTGAATGCTGGTATTTGAAGGCAACAACATTAAGAGACAACTACAATCTTTATGAAACAACTCTTGATGAAATCTATGGAATGCTCAAGACTCATGAACTTGAGATGGAACAAAGAAGCAAGAGGGAAGGAGGAAAGTCAAGGACAGTTGCTCTTAAAGCTGAAGAAGAATCCCCCAAAGCACCTACCTCAAGGAAAGACAAGGGTAAAGCTCTTTTCACAAAGTCTGATACTGAGTCATCAAGTTCTGAAAGTGATGATGACTCAGAATCTGAAAGCATGCCTGAGACGGATGCTGATGAAGAGATGATGAAGCTGTGTGCTCTTATGGTGAAAGGGATCACAAAGATTGCATACAGAAAGTTCAGGAAGGGAAAGAAGTTTTCCAGGAAAGGCACAATTTCTGATAAGAAGAATTTCAGAAGATCTGAGAACAGAGGAGGAAAGTCTGACAGAGGAGATTATGCAAATGTCAAATGCTACAACTGTGGTGAGAAAGGCCACATATCTCCTGATTGCAAGATAGTGAAGAGTGACAAAGGCAAGGCTCTTGTCACAAAGAAGAAAAGCTGGACAGACACCTCAGATTCTGAAAGTGAGGAGAATTATGCCTTGATGGCAAATGCTGATAAGGCAAGTGCTAAAAGTAGTTCTGAAGCTGCTGAATCAAAGGTACCTCAAACCACTTATGCCTTTCATACTGGATGATATTAATGAGTTGAGAAGATATCTTAAAACCATGTTTGTTAGTTATAGAGATCAAACTCTAACATGTGAAAGATTAACTTCTGAAAATCTTGCTTTTAAGAAAAGAAATGATTTCTTAGAAAAGGAGTTAGTTATGTTCCATCAAACTCAAGAAGATAGAGATGATGCTTTTTATGTTAGGGAGGAAGTAATAAAAATGAATGAATCTCTAAAAACTGAGTTAGAAAAGGAAAGAGAGGTTATCAGGACTTGGACTAACTCTGGCAGAACAACTCAGAATTTGTTAATTAGTGAAAACTGGAAAGAGGGCTTAGGTTATGGAGAGGATAAGAATGATAAAGGAACTGTAGAAATTAAGCCTGTTGTTGTTAAGCAAAAGCCAAAGTTAAAACCTGTTAAGTTTGTAGCTGTAAAGTCTGATAATGAGAAATCAGAAGTTAAAAAGGGATTAACTTCTGACAAACTAAAACAGGAAAAGATAGCTGAAGTAAACATAAGCTTAATGACAAAGAAGCAGCTTAAGCATAAGCTGAAAGATGTTAAGATTGCAAACAAGGTAAAATCACCTAGGAAAAATAGGAATGGAAAGGAAGGTGTGAATAAAAGCAATAATTATAAACCTGTTCCTAAAGCTCCTAGGAAAACGTGTCATAACTGTGGAAGTTCTAACCATCTGGCTTCTTTTTACAGGAAGAATAAGAACATAAATTCCTTACCGTCAAAGTCAGGAGTTAAGAGTCAGTCTGTTAGATATAAACCACAAAATCCTTGTTTTCATTGTGGTAGTTTATGGCATTCCATTTATACTTGTAAGGAATATCATAGTTTGTACTATGATTATTATCAAATAAAACCTTCTTTAAAGAAAGTTTCCATTGTTCCTTCTAGTGTAAATTCTGATTCAAAGTCTGATAGTGTAAATTCTGATAAGAAAAATGTTAACATAAACTCTGATGCTAAATCCGCTGCAAATGTTAACAAACTTGATAAGGCCAAAGGATCCAAGCAAGTCTGGGTCCTTAAAACTAATCATTAGTGGTCTTTGTGATTGCAGGGCAATAGGAAAAACATCCTAGTTCTGGACAGTGGATCAGGACATATGACAGGAAATAAAGCCCTGCTATTAGACTTTGTGGAGAAAGCTGGCCCAAGTGTTTCTTATGGAGATGGCAACATTGGAAAAACATTGGGATATGGCAATATCAATCTTGGGAATGTCATCATTAATGAAGTAGCTCTGGTCTCAGGACTTAAACACAATCTGCTGAGTATAAGTCAAATCTGTGACAGAGGTTATCATGTTGATTTCTTTGAAGAACACTGTGAAGTTGTGAGTAAATCTACAGGCAAAGTTGTTCTGAAAGGATACAGGCGTGGTAACATTTATAAAGCCAAGCTTTCAACAAGTACTGATGGTTCTGCAATCTGCCTGATGAGTAGAGCATCAATTGAAGAAAGCTGGAATTGGCACAAGAAACTCTCTCATTTAAATTTCAACAATATAAATGAGTTGGTCAAGAAAGATCTTGTGAGAGGACTGCCAAAGTCAGTACTTGCTCCTAATGGCCTTTGTGATTCTTTTCAGAAGGCTAAACAAAGAAAATCCTCATTCAAGAGCAAGACTGAATCATCAATTCTTGAGCCTTATCACCTACTACATGTTGATCTATTTGGTCCAGTAAATGTCATGTCTATTGCAAAGAAGTAATATGCTTTGGTCATAGTGGATGAGTTCACCAGATACACATGGGTGTATTTCTTGCACACAAAAAGTGAAACTGCATCTATCTTGATTGATCATGTCAAACAACTGGATAAATTTGTCAAAGATTCTGTGAAGACAATAAGGAGTGATAATGGCATTGAGTTCAAGAATTTGATAATGGAAGAGTTTTGCAAAAACCATGGAATCAAGTAGGAATTCTCTGCTCCTGGAACTCCACAGCAAAATGGAGTTGTTGAAAGGAAGAATAGAACTCTCATTGAAGCTGCACATACAATGCTTGAAGAAGCAAAGCTTCCAACCTATTTCTGGGCTGAAGCTGTGCAGACTACTTGTTTTACTCAAAATGCAACACTCATTAACAAGCAAGGAAAGACACCATATGAGATGGTGAAGAAAAAGAAGCCAAATCTAAAGTATTTTCATGTATTTGGATGCAAGTGTTTTGTTCTTAAGACTCATCCTGAACAGCTATCCAAATTTGATCTAAAAGTTGGATATCCACTTTCCACAAAAGCCTTCAGAGTCTATAATTTGAGAACAAGAGTGGTCATGGAATCTATCAATGTCTCTTTTGATGATAAGAAGATTACTGGACTTAAAGATTTTATTGATCATGATCAGCTGAGATTTGAAAATGAAGACTCAAATTCTGATACTGAAAATCCTGACAATATAAGTCCTGATACTGCAAACTCTGATGGATTAAACTCTGATGTTATTGAAACTGTGGTGACTACGTCACAGGAAGATGCACCTATGCAGGGGGAGCATACTCAAGATCTTACCACATCTCAAGAAGCATCAGAACATACATCTGGCTCTTTAAGTTCTGATTCGTCAAGTTCTGATAGTACTGAAAATCTAAATTCTGAAGAATCTAACTCAGAGAGCATAGTTTCAGGGGGAGCATCAGAAAATGAAAATGAAGACAGCATGGATCCTGGGGGAGCATCCAGTTCTAGAAAAAACCTTCCATCTGCAAGGAAGTGGACTAAATCACATACACCTGATTTGATAATTGGAATTCCTGATGCAGGTGTCAGAACTAGAACAGGTAATTCAAATGAATGTCTTTACAATTCTTTTCTTTCTCAGACTGAGCCAAAGAAAGTGAAAGAAGCTCTTCAAGATGCTGATTGGGTGCAAGCAATGCAGGAAGAGTTAAATGAATTTGAAAGAAACAAAGTTTGGACCCTAGTGCCAAGACCAAAGAATAGATCTGTTGTTGGTACAAAGTGGGTATTCAGAAACAAAACTGATAGTGATGGCATAATTACAAGGAATAAGGCAAGGCTGGTTGCAAAAGGATATTCTCAACATGAGGGAATTTATTATGATGAAACATTTGCACCAGTTGCTAGATTGGAAGCCATAAGGATATTTTTGGCTTATGCTGCTCACAAAAAGTTTACTTTCTTTCAAATGGATGTGAAAGTGCTTTTCTCAATGGAGAATTGGAGGAAGAAGTATATGTTGAACAACTCCAGGCTTTGTAGATTCCAAATATCCAGATTATGTCTACAGGCTTGATAAAGCACTTTATGGACTTAAGCAAGCTCCTAGAGCATGGTATGAGACTTTAGCTCAGTTTCTTCTAGAAAGTGGATTTAATAGAGGAACTATAGACAAAACACTGTTCTACCTCAACCATGGAAAGGACTTACTTCTGGTCCAGATTTATGTTGATGATATCATTTTTGGGTCTACAAATGACAGACTTTGCAAGAAGTTTGCCAAACTGATGCAGTCAAGGTATCAGATGAGTATGATGGGGGAACTTAGCTATTTTCTGGGCCTTCAAGTCAAGCAGAATGGAGAAGGCACTTTTATTTGTCAAACTAAGTACACCAGAAACTTGCTGAAGAAATTTGGAATGCAAGATTGTTCAAGTGCATCCACTCCCATGGCCACTGCAACAAAACTGGACAAGGATACTGGTAAATCAGTAGATATTACTGATTATAGAGGTATGATTGGCTCTCTACTCTATCTAACTGCTAGTAGACCTGATATCATGTATGCTACATGTCTTTGTGCAAGATTTTAAGCAGATCCAAGAGAACCTCACTTAACAGCTGTAAAAAGAATATTCAAGTATCTTAAGGGAACAGCTGATCTGGGATTGTGGTATCCCAGAGAATCAGATTTTAAACTAATAGGTTACTCAGATGCAGATTTTGCAGGTTTCAAAATTGACAGGAAAAGCAAAGTGGAAGCTGCCAATTTCTTGGAGGCAGATTGGTTTCTTGGTTTAACAAGAAACAAAAGTCAATTTCCACATCAACTGCAGAAGCAGAGTACATTGCTGCAGGAAGCTGTTGTGCACAGATTCTTTGGATGAAGAATCAGTTACTGGATTATGGGTTAACATATTTCAAAATCCCTATTTACTGTGATAATCAAAGTGCTATTGCTATGACAGGTAATCCAGTTCAACACTCAATGACAAAGCACATCAGCATCAGGTACCACTTTATCAGGGAACATATGGATGAAGGTACAGTGGAATTACACTTTGTTCCAACAGATCAACAACTAGCAGATATCTTCACCAAACCACTGTGTGAAACTACTTTTACAAGATTGGTAAATGAACTTGGAATGGTTTCAGGTTCTTTTTCTAAATCTGCTTAGTTTTGTTCTGATGCATCAGACTTTATAATAAGTATTTACAGAAATTACTCTCTTTGTGTATTTTGTGCTTAATTGAAAACTTGCTTAAAACTGACTGTTGTCTGATGTAACTTTCTAAAATCTGATAGTGATATGTCTGTTTATGTAACTATTCAATCCTATGAGGATACCTGTGCTAGATGCTGACCTAGTAGTCTTTAATAAACTAGGGATCCCATGTTAGAAGTAATTATTTCTGTGGAAATCTATTGACACAAGCAAATTCTGATATTGAGCCTAGTTGAGTTTACTTTGTCTATCTTATTACTAAGTCACAAACTAGAATAATGCTTCTCATCTGTTAAGTTCTGATGCTAGTAAATCTGTTGAATGTCCTAAGTGCTGATAAACCTCTCTTATCAAAAGAAAAAGAAAAGAATCAAGGATTAAAATCAGGTACTCCTTTGAGATCTGGAGTAAAAATGTGGAAGGAACGACCCAAGTGCATTGCTGGTATTAAGTAAATATGCATCAGAAAAATAAAATATTTTCTTGGTGACTTTTCACACTCTATGTTACTCGAGAAATAGTCTGATAATAGCATAAATTCTGATAAGCAGTCGTGACTCAGTTACACTGAGAAGCCACTGTAAAATGGAATTTAAAAAGATGCACAAAATTAGCACAAAATAGTTGAGGTGGACTCAAGCATGAACTCATTCAATAGTAGGTTTCAGAATAATGACAGATTTTTAGTAAAGTTTTAGTTATGCCTTATTTCTAAGATGTACTGAAGTGAATCAGACTTTGCTCTTTGTCTGATATTTAGCTTAATGCTCACACTAAACACTCCATATGAATGATAAAAATTACTGTGGTGATCTATGTTATTTTAGATGAACAGTTTCTGTGTCACATTGCATAAATTCTGAGGACAAGTTCTGATTGCACGTTCTGATGATTAATTTTTGAAGAATCTATATCAGAATTTGTGTGAGGACTTACTAAGATAGGCATTCATTTTTCGAGTTAAGAAATCATGTTCTGATAACTGTTAAGTTCTGATATAAGTCTAAGTTCTGATATTAAAATCTGATCCTTTACTTGACTTATTTGTAGATAAAATCTAAAACAGTCTCATTTTAAATCAGAATATGTTTAGGTAGAATATTAACAGTCAATATCATTAGGGATAGTGGTTCATGTACATGTACAGTAATGTTTACTTGTTACTTGTGCGCATTAAACCCTGACTTACACTTCCAATGACTGTTTTTCGTCTTCCCAGTCTAGGGAGACGAGGTAGAATTAACTCTACCTGTTAGCATTAAATTTCCTTGCGTCTCCTGGCATTCTTTTGCCTATATAAACAACCACTTAACATCAGCCTTCACATCAACTCTTTTATCACAAACTCACCTTCATTCTCTTTATATCAAAAACACCATGGTGAATTACAACATGTTTTTGAACTATGAAACATTCAACATGGAGCTGGGCTATGAAGCCTGGCAGCAGGAATGGCACGTCACTGCCATTCCTGATGAGATATGGGACTCAGTTGCTTAGGAGGTACTCACCCACCTCCTGTTCTTCTACATGGACTACCATCGCCATCTGGAGCGATTGGAGGAGGAAAGGCTGGAAGCTCTCCGCCAGCAAGAGCGAATCATCAGACTCGCTATTCTGTTTGTCGAGAGTAGGAAGAAGAAATAATTTATTTTCTTCTTCCTATTTTTCTTCATCGTCAGCCTTGCCCTGCTTCTTGAGCTAGGACAAAGGCTGTTGACGTTAGGTTTAGCAGCTTAGGACAATCTTGTAAAAGTTCTGATGTAATTTAAATTTCATGAATGTATTCTCTTAATATATTAATAAATTTTTTTTTTTGCAAGTTCTTGTCTCTGAGATGTTCTGTCATGCATTGATAAATCCTGATAAATATTCATATTTTGATGACCATTTCATATTTTAATTTAAATTAAGTTTCGATTTTACATTATCAGTACTTGTTCACTTGATTTATTTTGGTCATTCACACTCGAATTTTTTTTCAGAATATTGGTGTTGCAGTGAAAAATAATTGAATAAGTGGGAACAGTTTCAATTTTGATTTAAAACTGATTTACCTTGATTAATGGAATTACTGTGTAAGTGGAACGGTTTTTCCTTGAAAAACTGTAAGTGGGTAAGTAATGATTACTGTTTTCCCGTGCCCATTAACTATTCATTATTACTGCATGTCTGACAGGTGTCCAATGGTTACATTTTTTTTAAAGTATAAGTAAGACAGAGAGAGGATTTTCTAATCTTTTATTCACTTTTATACTTTATCTCTCTATTTGCTTTTACTCTCTTTCTTCTCCTGACGTTGGTTTTTCATATAGACATTTTATCAAACACCTAACAGGCATTCTTAAATCTCGATTATTTTCATGGCACCTAAGGATTTGATCATTGATGGAGCTAAATTTGTTCCAAATAACTATGCTGTAATTCTTGATAATGCTGAAGCTCCGTCTGAGTTGCATTTTGTGCAAGATCTTCTTGCACACAGTGAAATCGGGTATGCATTGACCCAACCTTCAACCTTTCCGAGCCAACAAGTTCTGACATTTTGGAGGACTGGAAACTTTGATAATGGTGGTCCAAATAGTACTCCTAGTATTGTTTTCGAAGTGGATGATTCTACATATGGGGTAACTCCTGGTACAATTCGCAAGGCCCTACATCTACCAAAATGATGTACTTTTTCAACCCCGGAGGAATCAGCTCTTAAAGAGTTCATGGCTAGTTTGGGGTATGAGCAGAGTTTGGCAAAGCTTGGGCAGTTGAAACGGGCTCATATCAGAAAGGAATGGAGCTTCTTCTTTGACTGCATCACTAAAGCTTTTGGGAATAAGTGTTCAAACTTTGATGCTATCCCTATAATGAGTCAGCACATCGGGTATGCTATCATTAGCCAAACTCATTTTGATTTTGCAAATGCTGTGATAGGTTTTATTGGGGATAGGATGACAGAAGATAGGAATGTTGTCTACTTTGCTAGATTTTGTCAACTTATTTATAACTATTGTTGTGCTGATTAACCTCAACCTACCACTGACTTAACTCCATCTTTCAAAATTGCAAAACGAGCCTTTAATGATTTGGTAAATGCTGATGTTAAGAAAAAGGTGGTTAGACCTTTACAGATTCCTCAATCTGTAAAACAGATCTTAGTAAATGCTGATCCTGACACCTACAGATCTGTTTATCCTGATGTCCAACCAACCACCACATCTCAAACACCACAACAACCATCAGAACATACCACTTATACTACTCAACCTACCCTCAGGACATATCTCAAATCATATCTCTCCACTTCACAGACAGCTCAACCTTCATCCTCAGCACCTACTGTGAAGCATTCATCTTCCAAGCCTAAGAGGACAAAGACTGTTCCTCAAACACCTCAGAAGAAAAGGAGGATTGTTTTAAGAGATGAAACTGAAAGTGAGGAACAGGTTCCTACTTCAGACCCTGTTGATAAAGAAGCTGAGAAAGTTCCTTCTCAGAAGGATTCTGCAATTGGGGGATCTAAGCTTCTCAAAAGGCTTAGAAGAATGGATGTTGATGAAACTCCAAAAGAATCCATACCTTCAAAGAGATACAAGAAATAGAGGGCAAAAAGGCCAGTTTCAGATGATGAGGAAGGAGCAGCTAAGGAAGGAGATCAGGAATCTCTGATCTCACAAGAACCAGAATCTGCTAAAGCCATTGTTTCTCCATTAACTCCAACTAAGGAAGCTGCTACTGAAAAGGTCAACACACCATATGTGTCTCCTAAGACTGTATCTCCTGTTGATTCAGGCACAAGTGCTGATATTGATATCCAGAACTTGGTTGTGCCTGAAGTCCTTTACTTAGAAGCTCCAACACCAACTAATCCATCAACAACACCTGTTACTGATGCTGCTCAAACTCCAGAATTCTCCACTACACCTTCTCTGCATTTAGATGCTGATGATCAGAATATTGGTGTGCATCAGGATATGGTTGTTGATCAGAACTTGGAACCATATCAGCAATTAGAGGATGATGCTGAAGCCTCCATTGCTACTCATACTGTTGTTTTATCAGAAGATACTGATTCTGTAAGTTCTGATGCTGCAAATGCTGGAGATACTGGTGATGCTGCTCCAAATGCAAATGCTGATGAAGCAGGTCCTTCAGGACATGCACCTCAACAAACTGTTCTTAAATCTGAACTTGTTAAGAAGTTTGTTATAAGAAAAGCACCAGTGCCTTGGAGTGAAACTCCTGCAGGACAGGAGTGGACTAAGGAATGGAACTCAGTTACATGTGCTCCAACTGCACAGCATCTGGCTGAGCACTTGACAAGAGCTGATGAGATGTTATATACTGATGATTTCAAAACACAGCTTAGAGTCACTGCATTGAGTACTAAACATTTACAAGGTCTCCATTCAACTACTCATGTAGAGTTACATCACTTACGGGAAGAATTAATGAAGCAAGAACAAGTTCAGAAGATTGACAAGAAAAAATTCTTCCAACCTACCTTTGACAGAGTTGCTTATATTGAGAAGACTAATTAAGTCCAAATGCAAAACTAATAAGACACTGAAGGGGAAGGATGATGAAAAGGATGATCAAGGAAACCCTGGAATAGGTAGAGGTCATAGTCAAGGTAGATGTCTCTCATCAAGAAAAGCTGAAATCACAAGTCACAAGACAAGTTCTGCTACTGGTAAAAGGATAAGTTCTGATGAACTTTTAGATCTTGATGAAGATATGTCAAGATAGTTATTTCTTCAGGAAAATCCAGGAATGGACTTGGAGAGTATAATGGACGAAGAAGCCATACTTAAATCAGAAAAAGTCAAGTCTAAATCTGAAGCTTCTGGTAAAAAGACACTTCCAAAACTCAAAGGCATTGTGATAAAAGAAAGGACAAATACTGAAGCAACAATGGATAAATCACAACCGCAGATAGATCCAAGATCCCAGGGTAAAGAAAAAGTTGGTGAACCTATCAAGGTTTATGTGCCTCCTGTGAATGAAGAAATTACTGATGAAAAGGATGATTTTGCTCTGACTTCAAGAAAAGTTTTTAAGACAACTTCTGACATGGCTCAAGTTGTTCAGAGTCAAGAGACAGTAAGTTCTAATATTTCGAAGAAGCCAGTAACCTCTGACATAGCTCAAGTTAACTTGATATCAGAAGATAAATCAAAGAAACTCCTACCAGGATTCACTAAAGCAAAACAGACTGCAAGTGGTTTTGAAGCAAGAGTGGTTACTGGAAAGGAAGCAAGAGATAAAACTGTATTGGGAAGTGCTAATGAAAGAAAAATACAGAACACTACCAATGATCCAACTTCCTTGAGTGAACCAGGTATTGGAGCAACTCCTGAGAGATTGAATCAACTGGAATCTGTACAAATGGTTTACCATACGTACTTGAAAGAACACATCTTATTGTACTTCATGACAGATGGTAGGGTTTATCTTATAAGGCAAAATGCCATTCCATTGAAGTATTTTGAAGAATTGGAGCATGTACTATTCGTACTTCAAGTGAATGACAGATTAACAGAAAGTGCTGCAAACTATTTGAAGGATCAGATTCAGAGACAGAAAAGGCTTTATTCTGTTAAGTCTGACAGCACATATCTTCCAAAGTACAGAGATCACAAGGGTGATATAGTTAAAATGAAGCCCAACACTGCTAAGATTATAACTACCTTTCTGGGTTACAGGGCTGTGGAATTCAATCTTGAGTCTGATAAGGCATATTTGATCAGACTGGATCAGGATATAAGAAAAGCTAAGATTAATGATCTCAGGGCTGCAATCTTTCAAATTGGTGAAGATACTGCAGAACTTAAAGATGCTAAAAGGAGGATGATTGATGAACTCAGATATGCTGAGAGATGTTTGTTGAAGAACTATCTGAGAACAACTCCTGACATCAGAGAGATCAGAAGATGAAGCCAAGTCAAGATCTACAACTGCTTAAATTCTGATATTTGTACAGACTGAAGTTGTTATCAGAAGTTAAAGATTGGTAAAGCTTTAAGGACTCTAAGTTGCAGTTATCTAGTCTAATTCTCATGCATTTGTACTTAATGTTTTTGACATCATCAAATATCTGTTAAACTTGTATATTATGCTAATTTACAAGTTGGGGGTGATTGTTAGATATATTTGATAATGTCATGGCTAATATGATTTATGTTTAGTTTTCAGATCTTACTTAAACAGGATAAATCAGTACTTACTGGAAGTCAGGACTTAAGGATATCAGTACTTATATTATCAGGAGATAATCATCAGAAGATGGATATCAGAACTTAAGTACTGAAGGACGTTCAGATAAGGACAGCAGCTGATTAAAGGAAAGAAGATCGAGACAAACATAAGAAGAGATATGCATGAAGAAGGAATTCTATGAAGAATAGAATACTTGGAAGAAAAGATATCTGATTGATATATTTTAGGAAGCAGAATTATATTCCATATCAATTAGCAATTATCTTGTAATTGTGTAGCATATAAACACAGATATAGGGTTTACACTATAAGTGTTATCATTATCGAAAATATTATTCATTGTAACCCTAGCAGCTCTCGTGATATTTGTTCATCACTGAAAGGTAACAGTTCCGTACTGTAACAGAGTTTATCATTTCAATAAAGTTTGTTTTCTGTTACTTGAGTTATTAAAGTTCGATTTGATTGTACTTTACACTGTATTCACCCCCTCTACAGTGTGTGTGTGACCTAACAGGATTCATTGATTAAGACTTATTACTTACTAATTCCGGTTGTGTTTCAGGTACTCTAGCGAGCGTTTATGCAAACACGTTCTCACACTCGCAAGAGGAATCTGGATAAAGCTGAGGAGACAGATACAGCTCTTGACTTTCTGGAGAAGATAGTTTTTGAAGATTCGGATAAAGAGAGTGAAAAGAAAGAACCTGAAATAATGGGTGATCGTGTAGTTCAAGCTGATCCAGCTCTTATGGACTTTTCTCGGCCTAAAATTGATGTCATTCAGTCAAGCATCATTCATCCGTCTATTCAGGCCAATACTTTTGAAATCAAGTCGGGCACTATTCAGATGGTGCATAATTCTATTTCTTTCAGAGGTGTTGCGACTGAAGATCCCAACATTCATATCAGGAATTTTGTCGAGATCTGTAGTACTTTCAAATATAATGGTGTTACTGATGAGGCTATTAAGCTGAGGCTTTTCCCATTCTCTCTGAGGGACAAAGCTAAGGACTGGTTACATTTTTTACCAGCTGGGTCCATCACTACTTGGGAAGATCTTGCGTAAAAGTTTCTGGTGAAGTTCTATCCAATGGCCAAAACTGCAGCTATGAGGAGTGCTCTTACTCATTTTGCGCAGCCACAAGGAGATTCTATGTGCGAGGCTTGGGAGCACTACAAGGAGATATTGGAAAAGTGTTCATATCATGGTATGCCTGACTGGATGGTGATCACTGGTTTCTACAATGGTTTGGGGGCCCAATCTCGGCCCATGCTCGATGCAGCTTCTGGAGGCTCCTTGTGGGCCAAAAGCTATACTGAGGCCTATAATCTCATTGAAACTATGGCTGTAAACGAGTATCAAAACCCAACTCAAAGGATGATTCCTCGAAAGGTAGCAGGTATTCTAAAAGTTGATACAGCTACAGCTATTGCAGCGCATCTACAGGTGCTGTCTATGAAGGTCGATTCTTTAGCCAACTATGGAGTAAATCAAATAGCTAGTATCTATGAGATTTGTGCAGGCTCTCATGCTACGGATCAGTGTTCTCTTGTTAATGAATCTGTACAGAATATGAAGAATTTTTAGCGACCGCAGCAGCCTGTGCCCGCTACTTATCATCCTAATAACAGAAATAATCCCAATTTCAGCTGGAGCAATAATCAGAATGTTGTTCAGCAACCATATCAGCAAGCTGCAAGTAAACAGTTTAATCTACCTGGATTCCAGCAACCTCAGCAATTTGCTCAAAGGCAATCATATCCTCAACAAGGAGGTGCTGCTCCACCTTCCAGTGCTGATTTTGAGGAGTTAAAGCTATTACGCAAAAGTCAGGCTATTTCTATCAAAACCTTGGAAAATCAAATTGGACAAATAGCCAATGCCTTGCTCAATTGTCAACCTGGCACACTTCCCAGTGATACTGAAGTGCCAGGAATGAAGCTAAAGAGCAAGTCAAAGTTGTCATCTTAAGGTCTGGAAAAGTTGCTGATGCTGAAAAAGTAAAAGAGGTAGAAGTTGAAGTTAAGGATGAAGAAGAAAAGCAAAAGGAGAAAGAGGGGAAACCAAGAAAGACTACTGTTGAACACACTCTGCCTAAGGGTAATATAGGGGAGAAACAGCTCTATCCTCCACCACATTTTCCTAAGCGATTGCAAAAACAAAAGCTGGACAAGCAATTTGGTAAGTTTCTGGAGGTGTTCAAGAAACTTCACATCAACATACCTTTCGCTGAGGCTCTGGAGCAAATGCCTAGTTATGCGAAATTTATGAAAGGTATTCTTTCAAGGAAGGTGAAATTGGATGATCTTGATATCGTTGCTTAGACGGAAGAGTGTAGTGTCGTGCTGCAGCAAAAGTTACCTCCAAAGCTTAAGGATCCAGGTAGCGTCACCATTCCTTGCACCATTGGCAAGTTGGCATTTGACAAGTGCCTTTGCGATTGGGAGCAAGCATCAATCTGATGTCGTTGTCTATCTTCAAAAAGCTGAATTTTCCGGATCCGAAGCCCACCTACATGTCTTTACAATTGGTTGATCATTCGATTACATACCCACGAGGCATCGTGGAGGATGTGCTAGTAAAGGTGGACAAGCTCATCTTTCCTGCAGATTTTTTCATTATGGATTTCGAGGAAGATAAGAAGATTCCCATAATCTTGGGAAGACCTTTCTTGGCTACAGGCCGTACCTTGATAGATGTGCAAAAAGGTGAACTCACTATGAGGGTGTAAGATCAAGATGTGGCATTCAATGTGTTCAATGTGATGAAATTTCCTACGGAAGATGAGGAGTGCTTCAAGGTGGATTTGGTCGATTCTGCAGTTACTTCAGAACTTGATCATGTGCTAAGGTCTGATGCCTTAGAAAAAGCCTTATTGGGGGATTTTGACAGTAAAGATGATGAAGGCAATGAGCAGTTACAATATCTGAATGTTTCTCCTTGGAAACGAAAGCTAGACATGCCAATTGAATCTTTGGGAAATACTGATCTCAAGAATGCTGAGGGAAAGCTCAAACCATCTATTGAGGAAGCACCTACTTTGGAGCTTAAACCATTACCTGAACACTTGAGGTATGCTCTTTTAGGTGATGCATCTACTTTTCCTGTTATTATTGCATCTGACCTTTTAGGTAGTGATGAGGACAAGCTCTTGAGGATTCTGAGAGAATTCAAATCGGCCATCGGATGCACTATAACAGATATAAAAGGGATCAGCCCTTCGTACTGCATGCATAAAATCTGCTAGAGGAAGGTAGCAAGCCGACTGTTGAGCAACAGCGAAGGCTTAATCGTATCATGAAAGAAGTGGTGAAGAAAGAAATTCTAAAGTGGCTGGATGCAGGAATCATATATCCTATTTCTGACAGTTCTTGGGTTAGCCCCGTGCAATGTGTACCTAAGAAAGGAGGTATTACTGTGGTAGCAAATGAGAAGAACGAGCTCATCCCCACTCGAACAGTCACAGGATGGAGGGTATGCATGGACTACAGAAAGTTGAATAAAGACACGAGGAAGGATCACTTCCCTCTTCCATTTATTGATCAGATGCTTGACAGGTTGATTGGTCATGAGTATTATTGTCTTCTGGATGGCTATTCGGGATACAATCAGATTTGCATTGCACCTGAAGATCAAGAGAAGACTACTTTCACTTGTTCATTTGGCACGTTTGCTTTTCGCAGAGTTTCTTTTGGCTTATGTGATGCACCTGCCACTTTTTAGAGATGCATGATGGCCATATTCTTTGATATGATTGGAAGTAATGTCAAAGTATTCATGGACGACTTCTACGTCTTTGGACATTCGTTTGATGAATGCTTGAATAATATCTGTTTGGTGCTCAAAAGCTGTGAGGAAACCAATCTGGGGCTCAATTGGGAAAAATGTCACTTCATGGTGTAACAGGGCATCATTCTTGGGCATAAGGTCTCTAGTAAAGGTCTTGAGGTGGATAAAGCCAATGTGGGAATTATTGAAAATCTTCCGCCACCTATTTCTGTGAAAGGAATCCGTAGCTTTCTTGGTCATGCGTGTTTTTATCGGCGTTTCATCAAGGACTTCTCTAAGATATCTATGCCATTGTGCAACTTGCTCAAGAAAGATGTGCCTTTCAAATTTAATGATGAATGCTTGGAAGCATTCGAGACTCTCAAGAAGAGTTTAATCACCGCACTAGTCACCGCACTAGTTATTACGACACCTGATTGGAGAGAACCCTTTGAAATGATGTGTGATGCAAGTGATTATGCAGTGGGAGGAGTTCTTGGGCAGCGAAAGAATAATATCTTTCATGTGGTCTATTATGCTAGTAAGACGCTAAATGGAGCCCAACTGAATAATACCACTACTGAGAAGGAGCTCTTGGCTATAGTTTTTTCGTTTCAAAAAATTTTGACCTTATCTACTTGGGACAAAGGTGACAGTGTTCATTGATCACGTTGTCATCCGCTATCTGGTCTCAAAGAAGGATTCGAAGCCTAGACTTATTCGTTGGGTTCTCTTGCTACAGGAATTCGAGTTAGAGATCAAGGATCGAAAAGGTACTGAAAATCAAGTAGCTGACCATCTATCTAGATTGGAGAATCCCGATTCTACTTCACATGATAAGATATTGATCAACGAATCTTTTCCGGATGAGCAGTTTTTCGCAATTCAAGAGGAAGAGCCATGGTTCGCAGACATTGTGAACTATCTTGTTAGCAATATAATGCCTCTTAATTTGAATGCGTCTCAAAAGAAGAAGCTTCTGCATGAGGTGAAGTGGTACATGTGGAATGAACCATATTTGTTTAGACAAGGAGCTGACTAGATCATCAGGAGATGTATTCCATTCTGTGAGATGGAGGGGATATTACGAGATTGTCATTCCACAGTTTATGGTGGACATTATGGTGGTGAAAAGATAGCAGCTTGTATTCTTCAAGCAGGTTTTTTCTATCCTACGTTGTTTAAGGATGCACATCAGTTCATTTTAAGGTGTGATCGTTGCCAAAGAGTTGGGAATCTTACCAGAAAGGATGAGATGCCTTTAAATATGATGCTTGAAGTTGAGGTCTTCAATGTTTGGGGAATCGATTTCATGGGACCATTTATCTCATCCTGCAATAATCAGTACATCTTGGTGGCAGTCGATTATGTCTCGAAATGGGTAGAAGTCAAGGCTCTACCGACTAATGATGCAAAGGTAGTGTTGAGTTTTCTTCATAAGCAGATATTCACAAGGTTTGGAACGCCACGGGTTATCATAAGTGATGAAGGGTCGCATTTCTGTAATCATAAGTTCACTTCTATGATGCAACGCTACAATGTGAATCATCGCATTGCTACTTCCTATCATCCGCAAAGTAATGGTCAAGCTGAAGTGTCTAATAGAGAGATCAAGCGCATTCTAGAGAAAGTCTTTTGTACGTCAAGGAAAGATTGGTCTTTGAAGCTCGATGAAGCTGTTTGGGCTTATAGAACAACATACAAGACTCCACTTGGGATGTCCCTGTTTTAACTTGTCTATAGTAAGGGATGTCATTTACCTGCGGAGCTTGAGCATAAGGCTTATTGGGCATTGAAGAAGTTAAACCTTGATCTAGATGCAGATAGGAAGAAGCGAATGCTTCAGTTAAATGAACTTGATGAATTTCGACTTCAAGCATACAAAAACAACAAAATGTACAAGGAAAAGGTAAAAAGGTGGCATGACAGGAAGCTATCGTCTAAATTATTCGTGCCGGGGCAACAAGTTCTTCTATTCAACTCTCGTCTCCGACTTTTTCCTCGAAAGTTAAAATCAAGAGCGTCTGGACCATTTATCGTCAAAACTGTGTTTCCACATGGAGCGGTGGAGATTTTTGAGAATGATCTGGGCCAAGCATTCAAAGTAAATGGTCAGAGATTGAAGCACTGTTATGGGGATATGGCAAACCGTGAAGTGGTTAATGCCATTTTATTGACAACTTGACCGCATTACTATACTTCAAGCTAATGACGTAAAAGAAGCGCTTCTTGGGAGGCAACCAAGATCTGAGACCATAGGACACCTTAGAATTTAGTACTTTATCCAAAAACCCAAAAAAACAAAAAAATGTTGGCAGAAAATAATTTTTCCAGAAGCCTTGCAGGCGCCCGCCTGCTAGGATCAGGCCGCCGCGTGCTAGCAGATGCCCGCCTGCTGGTGCCAGGCGACCGCCTGCGCCCCTGAATTTTGAAAAATCATTTTCGGCCTATATAAAAAAAACATAAAAACCAAAAACAAAAACCACAGCACCCATTACCCCATTAACCCACAATTTCTTCCCCAATATTAGCCACAATCCCCACTCCTAATCAAATTTAAACCCCAATCTTGCTATATATATATATATACAACCTCTCCATACACATCCCATATACTTTCAACTCTAGAAAATCTCTCCTACACCCCAAACACAAACTCTCCAACTCTTATTCTCAGTTTTCATGGCCCCAAAGAGATCACGAACTGTGGGTTCGAGGAATACTGCTGTGAGGCCCCGATTGTTGGATACGACTGCTGAAAAAGAGTATGCTGAGCTTCTTACTAAGCCAATTATGAAGGAGAGGGGGGTTTTGCCATCAGGGAGGGATGGTGAGTTGTTACCGATGATTGCTGAGAAGGGATGGATTACATTCTGCGAGTCACCTCAGGCGGTTCCGATGAGTGTTGTTCGCGAGTTCTATGTGAACGCCAAGGCCGAGAAGAATGGGTTTTCTGTTGTTCCCGGGCTAACTGTTGATTATCAGCCCGCGGAGATTCGCCGTGTTATTGGGCAGCGACAAAGGAAACTACAAGAGGAGAATTGGAATGAAAAGGCCCCTGAGGATTTTGATTCGGACTTGATTATTGCTACTCTCTATCAGCCGGGCACAGTGTGGAAGTTTAAAAGAGGAACCAACAATTATCGTTCTTTCCTTACTGTCATGATGAACAGGTATGCTCGCGCTTGGAATGCATTTATATGTGCTAATATTCTTCCTTCTTCGCATTCACATAAAATTACAGTGGAGAGGGCAAGGTTGTTGTGGGGGATTCTGAATGAGGAATATTATGTGGACCTTGGTGAGTTCATCTACCAAGGGATTTTGAAGTTTTTGAGGGGGAAGTCGCAGTACTCTATCACGTATGCCTCTATTGTCATAAAACTTTGCAAGGCAGTTGGAGTCCAATGGCCTTCTTATGAGCAGCTGCAGATACTAGCCGCTCCTATTGATTCATCGATGTTGAGTACGATGCAGGAGTGGACGGGTGGAGAGCCCGAGTCACATGGTTTGGGGTATCGCCTTCCGGGAGGAGTTCCAGCAGCTGGTGTTATCATGGTTAGGCCCAGTCATGCTCCGGGAGAGGCAGGTTCTTCGAAAGCCCAGTGAGGAGATGGTTCGGGATTGGCTGATGTCCAGTACAGAGGTTTTCCAGGAGGATGGATGTGATGTATGAGTCATAGAGTCGGTTTGTGCAGGAGCTCACCCAAGCCCTTGGGACTGCATTTAGAGGCCTTGGAGCTAACATCCAGTGGCCCGTTTATGGTGAGGATTCTGCTTATCCACCTTCTGACACCCCACCCTCTGAGGGTGATGATGATGATTCGTCTGAGTAGGTATACCCTGTGTTCCTTTCTATTACCTTCACTGGGGACAGTGAAGATTTTAAGTTTGGGGTTGGTAGTTAAGGAACATATTTGTGTGTGTCATATAGTTGCATTTTCATTTTAGTTTAGTTCATATAGTTGCATATTTTTGCCATATAGCTTTTTTTTATTTTATTTTATAGCTTTAATTATCATGTCATATAGCTCATGCATATACCATGATCCCTTTGTGTTGCTTTATCGATTAATATATGATATTGATGCGAGTGTAGTGATGGCGTTAGAGTGATGTTGAATCTTGTTAGGTTGACATGCATGCTAGAAACACTTGTAATTTCACTAAGTCTTAGAGTATGCTTAAGGACTAGATTATTGTCATGGTTTGATGGTTTTTGAGGTTAATCTATTGCTTATGCTTAGAATGTATGATAGGCTCTTAATGATAAAAGACATGAAAAGATAAAAATTGGAAAAAAATTGGAATTTATTGCTAGTTGTGGCAAGGCATCAAATGGCTAGTAGTCGGCTCGTATTGTATACGAGTAGTCTAGGGTTGAGCAAGATGGAGCGAAACGCACTTGCTCAGAAATTGAAGAAAAAATAGAAAAAAAAAGAAAGAAAAAAGAAAGAAAAAAGAAAGAAAAAAATATGGTTTAATGCACAATTGATCACGAGTGGGCTCTTTGGTATTTGAGTTATAAGTTCTTAGGGGACTTTGTGCCTAGTGACCTAAGGCTTTTATAGTCTGGGATCCGCTAACCTAATGCTCGCTAAATGGGTACCATTGCATAAGTCTTTTGTAGACCTCACTCATTGCACGATTAAATAAGCATTTGTTTATGTGTTGAATAAAAGCATGATTCCGTAATACACTCCAATAATCTTGTAGTGTTATAAGTCATTTTGTGTCTAGAATATATTCTTCGTATAAGCTTGTGATTTTCTTGAGGATAATTAAGTTATGGTGATTGATCTAGTTTCGAAACATATCTGTTAAGCATTCGCACAAACCACGTTTCTAGTTGTATGTTAGCTTGCGAGATTTAATTGATCTTTAGTCGTCTAATTGCATTTGTTGATATGTCATGTGTTGGTTGATTTAGTCATCGCAATGGGGATCACTGCATTCATATAGATGCATTCATGCATGTTTTATTCTGAGTTTGAGTCTGTGCTGCTTGAGGACAAGCATCAATTTGAGTTTGGGGGTGTGATAAGTGGCATTTTATACCACTTAGAGTGTCTCATAACGGCTTGAATTGGTGTCTTGAACTCGAGTATTTTGTGTATTTGACGCATTTTTGAGTGTTTTTGCATTTTAGGGTATAACTTGCTTAGATAGGAGGATTTCATCAAAATAAGCTTAAGGAAGTGCTTGGAATCAGTCTAGGGATGATGAACGAAGAAATCAACAAAAACAAAAGCAAACCAAGGATTTTTCCAAAAAGGATGCAGGCGCCCGCCTGATGGGAGCAGACGACCGCCTGCTAGCAGGTGCCCGCGTGGAGGATGCAGGCGGCTGCCTGTGTGCGGAAAATTAAAATCTGGATTTTATAATTTGAGTACGATTGGGCTTCTGTTGACGCTGGTTCTTTTGGGTTATTATATAAACCTTATGGGAAGACGTTTTCTTTATCGAGAGCGAAGGCAAGAAGATTGAGAAGACCGTTTTAGCACGCAACAACGAAGAAGAGGAAGCATACGTTTATCTTGTGATTCTTTTAATTTGTTGTAACAGTGGATGCTAGTTTTCTTTATACTTTGAACCTTAATACTCTTGTGACGTACTTCAATATTTATTAAGTATTTTTATTTGTTTATATCGTTGTGTTATTATCATGCTTTCATATGAACCCATGGTGACGATGAGTTCTATTATGGGCTAATCGTGATCATGGGATCCTAGCGGATTTACTATAGATTTCGTTAGTTAATTGTTTAATACCTTGGTATGTGGTGATTGTATGATATCTAGCATAGGTAATGCTTATTCGTCTTATGTGCGGCACGAACATGTAAGATAGCCTGTTAATCTCTTGTGAGGCGACAGTGAATCTTGAGATTTAGAACTTGCCATGCTAGCATAGGTTCATGTATTGTATGCATGATTAGTGGGTAACTCTAACCATTTTACTTTCCCTGTGTAATCATCATGAATAACTTGCGCTTAAATCATTATGTTGTCAAATTCTGTAGACATATAGGGTCTCAACATAATTGATGCCTATTCAACTTCTATCTTAATTGTGGATGCTTGGTAGAATGGTATTCGTACAACGAAAGTTGGTGTTTATCAGTTTCGTGTTGTTCGATTAATATCATCACCATTACATGCTAAGGGTAATAACAATAACTATTGAATGAAGTAGTAATGAAGTTATTATCTCATGTGTGTTTAATATTGTTAGTTCAAGTGTTTAATTCTCGTAGTTAATATTAGTTAATCAACCTTAATTGTTATTATCTTGACATTGAAGAATAATCATGCATTGGTGAGTAAGTGTTAATTAAATATAATTAATCATAGTCTATATGGGAATGAACTAGAAATCATTCTATATTACTTGCGAACGCGTATACTTGCGCGAATTAATTAGCGCATGCTTTGTGCCTAACATGCGGACTTGAAGCCCAAAAGGGTCATAATAGACCTTATTATCATCCAAGTGATGGGCTGGAAGATAAACACCGTTGTTGAGCGTGTGGAAAACAGGGGCAACCATTGGAGAGAGATGAATAATAATTGAGTTTTGAGGTTAAGATATTTGTTGAGAAAGAGAGCAGTGATGAATAATGAAGAGCGAATGGTTAGAATTTATAGAAGGAGAAAAGAAAGAAACAACGAGACTCTTGAGTTGCCCGGTTAATAAGTGTAATAATCACACAAACATACTTTACGAGTATCTAGACAGTTAGAAGTGACTTAACTTTCTAGTTATTATTCCCCATGCAAGTACTCAAGAATCTTAGTTCACTTTCTAGGTTAACTATTCCCCATGCAAATAAGCAAGTACCCCTACATAAAAAGTAACCTTTCCTAACAACAAAATATTTCACTAGCTAACTCATCAAAACAAATATTGATAAGGAATTATTTTAAATAAATTCAAAAAACATAATTAGCCTATAGTCCAGTAAATTTAACTATTATCAGCATTCTCAAAACATCACATATAATGTACTAGTCTACTTACATTATACTAACATATTCCATATTTTTTTAAAAAAAAATTACACATAAGCACGTAAATGTGTCAATAAGTCTGAGTAATAATAGACAAAGTATGTCAAAAGTATTTTACTGAACATAATTTATGAATTAAATTATTTCAGTTTTTCATACTTTTTGCTTCTTTTGATCTGTTATTTATTAACTTCATATATTTAGGATATGAATTAATAAATATTCAGTTTGCTTAGAATTTTGAGAAATTCCAAGTTAAAATATGTATCGAGAAGTATTGGTATTTATAATAAAAGTTAATGACTTGTCGAGAACTTAAAAATAGACATTTGGAGTTAATCTATCGAGAAGTCATTTTGAGAAATTAAGTACATATCGAGAAGTCATTTTAAATTACTCTTTTAGAGAACACAAACTTGACTTATCGAGATGTCAAATAAATACCCAGTTTGTCCAAAAAGTGGACTGAACTTATTATAACTTTTATTTGAATAAAATTCAAAATAAAATTAGAATAAATTTTCCAAAAGTATTTAACCAAAATAATTTATTAATTTAAATTATCTCATTCTGAGTTATTGATAAGTCAAAAATTGTACTTGTAGAGAACTCTGTGAATATTAGAGAACTCTACAAGGACTTATCGATAAGTCATTTTTAAGCCTATCGAGAAGTCACTTAAGAAGTCAGTAAATTGACTTATCGAGGACTCACTCGAGAAGTCCTAAAATGACTTGTCGAGAACTCAATTTTTACTTATCGAGAACTCAGTCCACTATATACTTTTGGTTTTTGTAATTCCGCCTTGCATTAATTTTATATATTGAGAATGTTAATTAACAACTGAGCAGTTTACTTAGAATTTGAAAAAATCCAAGTTGTATTTGAATTTGAAAAACAAATATGCACAGATTTCTGAAATATTTATAATTCATAAATCAGTTAATTTCCAATTTAATCAAATTAATTTTGATTTACTGGAGATTAATTCAGCTGCAAAATATTAGCTGAGTTCTTGCCTTAGGATGAAGAGTTAAGCATTCTAATTTCACCTACAAGTCTAGTGAAAGTTGCTTCATCCAAAGGTTTAGTAAAAATGTCAGCTAATTGTTTTCTCGTTGGTACAAAAATGAGCTCAATGGTACATTTGTAGCATGTTTTCTAATAAAATGATACCTTACATCAATGTGCTTTGTCCTAGAATGATTAACCGGATTAGCTACTATAGATATAGCACTAGTATTGTCACACATAATAGGAATTTTGTGTAACACTAGGGCCATAATCCATTAGCTGATTTTTAATCCAACGCACTTGAGCACAACAACTTCCTGTAGCTATGTATTCAGCTTTAGCTGTAGAAGTAAATACAGATTATTGTTTCTTGTTATACCAGGATATAAGTCTTTGTCCGAGAAATTAACAGCTTCCACTAGTACTCTTTCTGTCAACCCTGCATCCAGCAAAATCTGCATCTGTGTAACCAACAGCTTCAAAACCAGTTCCCTTAGGATACCATGATCCCAAGTTTGGAGTCCCCTTCAAGTATCTGAAAATCCTCTTTACAGCCATCAAATGTGATTCTTTTGGATTGGCTTGAAATCTTGCACATAGACAATGTTTGTAATAACCCCAAAATTTTCAACTTTTTTGTAACCCTTGTGAATAGTGTTTTAGCTGAATGAGAAAACTTTTCACGCCACACTATGTAGGGGTTCTGTTATGGATATTCTGGGATATTATTAGTACTCTATGAAGTATATAAGTGTATGTAAAGATCGTCAGAATCCAATTCCGAACACTTTGGTTTTTCCCGGAAATCCACAAGATACGGAGAGAATTGAGTATAAGGTAACAGGATAAAAAGGATTTAAATTAAAGGATTATAATAGAGGATCATAAAAAAGAATATAATGTATTGAGAAAGGTTAAGGGAACCTAAGTAATAAGATCCCGGGTATGATCCTTCAAACGATAAACGAGAACGAAAGTTAAGCGAACCGTATAACAGATCAGCGGTCATTAGGCAAACGATTAGGAAGTTAATCAAAGGGATTAGTGGGAAGGATGTCATCCAACCAATAGAAAGAGGACAAGGAAGGGAGGATGACATCATGAGGATGACATAAGCATGACATGGGAAGGAAGGAGGTGTGGTAGCTTTGTAACCACACAATTTCAAGGGCAAGAAAGTAATTGACTAAATCAAATACAAAACAAGTCAACCAAGCCAAGTAAAAATCATTCTCATCAAAAAATCAAAAGCAACCAAGGCATGTTCTTGAGAGCTCTCGGCTTTTTAACATTTTAAAGGCAAGATTTTTCAAAATCAAAGATCCAAGCTTCCTAAATTGGTAAGATAATTCCCTAATCATCTTCATGCTTAGTTAGGACTATATCATGAGTTTAAGCCATTAATTCTTTCTCAATCTTCTTCATTTAATCAAAGAAGAAGACAATGAATAGTGTTTTCAAGTTTTTTAACTTGAAGTTTTTCTTGTTTTCTTGAAGATCCAAGCATTCTTAAGACTTCTCCAAGCTTCTTAAGGCTTCCTAGCTCCACCCACCACTTCGAGGAAGGTATACCATCTCCAAACCCTAGATTCCTATATATTATAAGATGATTTTGATTAGTGGGTTGATATTGTAGCTTGTTGTTATGATTTAGAGTTTGGGATTTGGAATGGTAGTGAAATGGAATGGTAATTGTTGTGGTTTTGATTTAAAGGAACTTAAGTATGATTAAAGTTAAGTTTAAGCATAAGTATGAATGATTAAATTGAATTGGTTGGGGTTGTTATGATGTGATAAGGATGGATGTTGGTTGTATGTTGGATTTGAGGTTGGTTTGTGGTTGGTTTTGTATGGTTTAAAATTTGGAAATCGCGTAAACATAGCCGTCGTAACGTCCGATTTTCTTTGGACTGTTTTTGTGCATAGCATTAGGACCCGAGAACCCCCTGCTAGATTATGACCATGATTAGATAGCTCATGTTACGAGCTTCGTTTTGATATGTAGTTCGTTCGATTCCGATGCACGGTTTAGGAGAAACGACCGTTTCAAGTAACGGCGTTTCGCGAACGAAACTTTTTTCCCTCGCCTTACTTTGAAACATAGGTTAAAGACCAAAAAGGGTTAATTAATGTATGAAACATTTATGGTAAGTGTGTTAGGCAGTTGGTAAGACATTCGCGAAGGAATCGCTTTAAAACTCGTAAAGGTTAAATTATTAAAAATGGTGGAGCCGAGGGTACCCGAGTGACTTAAGCGAATCGGTGAGCGCAAAACAAGCGTTAGAGTCTAAGTTAGTTAAAGTATAGGTTTACAAGTGATTTTGGTTTAATTCCAACTTACTTGTTGTTTATAGGTTATCAGACTCGTCCCGAGCCTTTCTCACCCCCAAGTCGCTCAGGCAAGTATTCTATCCGTTATACTGTTGTTGTGATGAATATATGTATTTGCATTATCTTGCGATAGATGCATGTTGGATAATTAGCAAATGATGCGATATATTGTAGCATGTGATATGGTATATATGCATGCCTGTTTCATATTCTTGGAATATATATCTGTTGGTTCAGTTGATAATACCTATGCTAGAGGATAGCGGTAACTTGCATATACCCTTAGTATAGGGACCCAAAGGTGAAAATATTTTCTAAAACCGGGAGTCGAGGATCCCGAGTACATTTTGTATATATGGATATGGATATATATATATATATATTTATATATATATATGGTTATAGTTTTTAAAACTATTAATCGAATAAGGTTTATTCGATAACTTTAACTTTATTTTATTATTGAATATTATTTCGAATATTCATCCGAGGACTTATGACTCCTTTATTTTATTATTGAATATTATTTTGAATATTCATTCGAGGACTTATGACTCTTTTATATTATTTAATGAATATTATTTTGAATATTCATTCGAGGGCTTATGACTCAGTTTATATTATTTAATGAATATTTTTGAATATTCATTTGAGGATCTATGACTCCGATTATTTGCTGAAATATATTCTTTATTTTATTAAAGAATAAGGTGTTAATAATCAAACTTATTTTCGATTATTCAAATAAAGATAATACTTTCATATAAGTATATCTTTGGTTATTTAATACTCGTTTCAAGTATAAGTTTTAATACTTCTACTTCAATTATTTTTATAAAAGATTATTCTTTATGGGAATATTATTTAAATAATAATATTCAGTCATTTTCTAAATATTCTGGGGACTGATTTACTTCATTAAATCAGCTTTACTCCAAACACTCTTTAAAGTGTTTTCGAGTCTTCAAAATGATTTTTAAAAGTTAGAGCGGATCCCAAAACTCATTTTTATATTTAAGATCTTCCTTTTTAAGGGGATTTAAATACTCGCTTAAAACCTGAGGGATCCGGCTCTGTGGTGTATTTTATATTCGCAACAAGGTTGCAGTTTTGGTAAATGAATTGATTACTTACCCAACGTTCGGGAAGTAAGTCCCTCTATTGAGTCGGCATAAGCAACATGGGCTCAGTGGGCGTCCATGATAGTGTAAGTGGCTCAGTGGGAGTCCATCAAATGCATAAGTGGCTGAGTGGCAGTCCAGCATAAGGTCCTAATTACGACCAGGGTGATGACCAGTGGGGAATTCGTCCATCTACTAGTAGAAAAGGTTACTAATGGGTATCTTTTCCTGATCAGCAAGATATCTGGTTTATGCCAAAGGTTTTCTTTTCCTTCCAAATTTATTGGATATTGCAACTCTGTTCATACTTTACATAACAGAGGTTCCAGGAAATGTTTTAGAGATATATATATGTGGATATATATATATCGGGACTAAATAAAGTATCTCATAACTTTTTCATTCAATAATATTTCAAAGATTGAATCTATTCAAGTCTTAACTTGTGGTCTCATCTATGGGATGTTTTTCTTAAAACTTATAATACTTCGAACGGTGGTAGTTCAAGTAGCTTTATAAATGATATAAGTGTGGTGAAGTATTGGTGACTTCATTCCTTGTTTTTACTTATATCTAGTAAGTAATTATCTTACGCACGATAAAGATTATAGTGAGTATCCATTTAGATACTTATATTATTGTTATCACTATGTATTATCTTGCGAGCTGTAAGGCTCACTCTTGCTTTATTTCTTCATCACACAACAACAGTTAGGAGAGATGGCCAGACTCCAGCAGACCCAGCGCAAGCGCGTGGGAAGCGCCCCGCGTCTTCCCGATGATGTTGTGGCTGCTATAGCTGCAGAGGTAGATCCATTGTAGTTCAGACCATCTACTTTTGAGAATCAAATTATGTATAATTATAACTTGTGGCAGATAATGGCAATTAACTGTAAATTATCAAGTAATCACTTTGGGTTGTAATAATTTTAAATTGTGGATTCAAAGACTTGTACTTATTTCAATTTCATCTCTGAGACTATAACGGGTTGTGGTGTGTGTTAGTATGGGGTCACAGCATGAGGTTATTTATTTTTAATTAAGTGAAGTGATATTGTGGAAAGAAAGACCGTGACAACCCGGATCCCCGACCCCGGATCTGGGGGTGTTACAGAAATGGTATCAGAGCTAAGCGTTATAAACCTCAGAGATGATGCGACGATATAATAACAAACTCACAAAGATAATAAGAACTCTTGCCAAGTTCATGGTCGGACTACTTAAAGTAGTGCTGACAGTTAAAACCCTTATGGGAACCCTTATAAGTATCATGATAGTAACTTAGCTCGTTTAATGTGTAGGCGCCTGAGATAGAGGACCCTGAGATGTTCGAGCGTGAGCATGATGAGGCATTGCTAGATGTTGAGGATCAGGAGGAGCCTGAGATGGAGGAGGATGAGGAGGACCCCTCAGAGGAGCCTGAGACGGAGGTCATTGCTGTTTCAGATGAGGAGGACCCCTCAGAGGAGTCAGAGACAGAGGTTATTGCTATTCCAGATGAGGAGGACCCGGATGAGGTCCCAGTAGCTGAGGAGCGTGTTGGACCTATGGTAGTGTATGCTGGTATCCCTTTACCCACACTTCCGGTGGTCAGAGCCCCTACCCCTCCACCACTATCTTGGATTCCTGATGATGACAGCTCAGAGACCCATACTTCCGAGCCTAGGCAGACCGAGGAGGCACCCTCAGCGGCTCCAGATTCACCACCTCTTGACCCTGCCCACAGGCAGTCTTCGTTAGCTCATGGATATGTTCAGGATGTATTGAGGACCCGAGTGGCTGTTGCCGAGGGCCGACTAGATGAGGCCAGGAGGGAGTTGGATGCAGAGAGGGCGGGTAGACGTACCCGAGCTTATGAGACCAGGGCTTCTATACCCCGATCCTTGAGGAGGGAGCTTACGGGGATAGAGCTCACATCCCGAGCGAGGCTCAGATCGCTCCAGGGGGACAGGCATGGTAGGATCTCCAGGCGGCAGGCCGACTATATCTTCCGTCGTGCGATGGAAAGGGTTTGGGAGCTGACCCGCTCCGGTGTGTGATTCAGGATTGATGATGAAATAGTCTAGTTGTCTAGTTAGCCGAGGCCTTAGTAAGAGCCAATTTTCCGGGATAGTTGACTTGTATATAGCATCCCTTTTTCTGACTAGACAGATAGACTCATGTGTATCACTTTTGGGACAGATGACTGTAGCACTGTTGTACTTTTGACCAGATCAAACTATGTATTTCTCGCATTATGTATATATTTGTTTCCTTTCGGTTCAGTTCCATAGTGACGTGATCACTATTTTATCATTATTATTACTGCACTTCGTATTAGAACTTTCTTAAAATAATAGGATTGCGATATACGTTCTCCCCATTATAAGAGCCGTGCAAGGCACAATGATGTATATGATTGTGACCTAACGTTGAATTTTCCCAATAATTATTTTTATTATTATCAGAATCATGCCGCCAAGAAAGATTGGAACTAGGGCGAACCCTGGATCTGAGGACCAGGGAAGCCATAATCAGGACAATAGAAACCAAGAACACAGTGAAGAGGAAGATGAGGATTATGTGGAACAGGATGACTCCCTGTATGAAAAGGAAGAGGAAACATATGATGTTGAGGGATTTGAGATAGAGGCTGAAGAAGGAGAAACCGAGGTTGAGCAACCAGTACCAAACCCAGGCATGGATCCCATGAGCCAGTTCATGCAACTCCTAAGGCAGAATTTGGAACGTCAACCCAACCCACCCCCTCAAGGAAGTAACAATATTGTGGCAAACTCTTTCAGGGCTTTTAAGTCCCTTAAGCCCCCTGAGTTCCACGGATCAGCCGACCCAGTTGAGGCAAGGGCATGGTTAAAGGAAATGGAGAAATCTTTTGAGATTTTGAGTACCGAGGAGGCACAGAAGACTGTATTTGCTACCTACCTTCTGAAAGGAGAAGCTAACTACTGGTGGGAGGCCAAGAAAAACATGGAGACAGATGCTATTATAACCTGGGAGAGATTTAGTCAGTTGTTTCTGGGAAAGTATTTCCCGAGGTTTATGGAAAGCCAGATGGAGCTCAAGTTCTTGGAGCTAAAGCAGAATAACTTGTCTGTAGCAGAGTACGAGGCGAAATTTACTGAGTTATCAAGGTTTGTGCCGGAGTTTGTGAGCACCGAGGAAAAGAAAGCTAGGAGGTTTCAGCAGGGACTGAAACCGTGGATTCAGAATAGGGTGGCAATCCTTGAGCTTACGGACTATGCCACCCTGGTGCAAAAGGCAACGATTGTAGAAGTCGAAAGTGAACAGATGCAGAAGGAAAGAGAGGAGAAAGGAATAAAGAGGAAAAGTATGAGCATGGGTGGAGGTTCCGCAGGAAGGAGCTTCCCAACTAGATTTAATCGAGGAGCAGTGTCCCTACCAGGAAGGAACACTGGGTTTAAGCGGCCAATGAGTGTGAGTGTGAGCCAGGGCGGCCAGAAGTCAAGAATGTCCTATTCCAACCAGTCTCGACCCCCATTGCCAGCCTGTAACATATGTGGAAGGAATCACGCTGGGGAGTGTAAAGGAAGGCCAGTAACCTGTTTTAAGTGCGGTCGGGAAGGCCACTATTCAACTAAGTGCCCATCATCAACCCCTGCCGTCGTTCCAACCACCAATTGTCATCGGTGTGGACGCCCAGGTCATTGGAAGAAGGAATGCCCAATGAACAAACCAGCAGCTTCGGGAGCAAGCAGGGCTGCTTCTAATAAGCCACCTACTGCGAGGACTTTCAACATGACAGTCCAGGATGCTATGAAAGATTCAGATGTGATAGCAGGTACCCTTTCTCTAAATTCAGTCAGTGCAAATGTTTTATTTGATTCGGGAGCAACTAAATCTTTTATATCAAAGGACCTTGCGCGTAAGTTAATACTTAAGGCTAAACCCTTGATAGAACCCTTACAAGTAGAAATAGCCAATCATGAAATTATTCCTGTTAACCAGATTCACCCCGCCTGTGAGATAGGCATAGGGGAGCAATCTTTCAGTGTTGATCTGATTCCTTTTAAATTAGGAGAGTTTGATGTGATTTTGGGAATGGACTGGCTATCTAGCAACGATGCTCAGATAGACTGTAAAGGGAAGAAAGTTAAGTTAAATATCCCCGGGAAGAAAGAAGTTATATTTAGAGGAAAGAGGCAGATGCAGAAATTTTTGACTATGGCCCAGGCCAAAAGGATGCTACGAAAAGGAAGTGAGGCTTACCTAGCCTATGTGGTGGACACGCAGAAGGAGGTGCCCAACTTACAAGATATTCCAGTAGTCAACGAATTTGAAGATGTATTCCCACAAGACCTTCCGGGATTACCACCCGATAGAGTGATTGAATTTGCTATTGAGTTGGCCCCAGGGACGGCGCCAGTTTCAAAAGCACCTTACCGGTTAGCCCCGTTAGAAATGAAGGAATTAGCTATCCAATTGCAGGAACTCTTGGATAAGGGTATGATAAGACCCGGTGTGTCTCCGTGGGGAGCACCAGTTTTATTTGTTAAGAAGAAAGATGGGAGCATGAGGTTGTGCATAGACTATCGAGAGTTGAACAAGCTAACCATAAAGAACAGGTACCCATTGCCTAGAATAGACGATCTGTTCGACCAGCTAAAGGATGCTGTTTATTTTTCCAAGATTGACCTGAGAACTGGATATCACCAACTAAAGATTAAACCCGAAGATATTTCCAAGACAGCGTTCCGTACCAGGTATGGGCATTATGAGTTCTTGGTAATGTCCTTTGGATTAACCAACGCCCCAGCGGCTTTCATGGATTTAATGAATAGAGTATTTAAGAAGTACTTGGACAAGTGTGTGATAGTTTTTATCGATGATATTTTGATCTACTCAAGGACTGAGGCAGAACATGCAGAGCATTTGAGGATAGCTCTAGGAATACTCAGAGAGGAGCAGTTATATGCCAAATTCTCGAAGTGTGAATTCTGGCGGAATGAAGTACAGTTTTTAGGACATGTGATCAATAAAGAAGGAGTATTGGTCGACCCCTCCAAGATAGAGGCGGTCTCAAATTGGGAAAGGCCAACCACACCCACAGAGGTAAGGAGTTTCATAGGATTGGCCGGCTACTATCGTAGATTTGTACAGGACTTTGCGAAGATCGCAGCCCCTTTGACACGACTTACTCGTAAGACAGAGAAGTTTGAATGGACGGAGAAATGCGAGAACAGTTTTCAGGAATTAAAGAAAAGGTTGATAACGACTCCGGTATTGGCATTGCCGGACGGAAAAGGAGATTTTGTGATATATAGTGATGCGTCGCACAAAGGATTAGGATGTGTGCTTATGCAGCACGGTAGAGTTATTGCGTATGCGTCGAGACAATTGAAGGAATACGAGGTTAGATATCCTACTCATGACCTTGAGCTCGCGGCAATAGTATTTGCTTTAAAAATTTGGAGGCACTACTTGTATGGAGAGAAGTGCGAGATTTTTACAGACCATAAGAGCCTCAAGTACATATTTACGCAGAAAGAGCTCAACATGCGCCAGAGGAGATGGTTAGAACTAATCAAGGACTATGATTGTGAGATTCTCTATCATCCAGGGAAAGCCAATGTGGTGGCTGATGCCCTTAGTAGAAAGGAAAGACTCAGAATGATAACGACTTCGGAAGAGTTGATAAGGGATTTTGAGAGAATGGAAATAGAAGTAAAGGTAACCGGAACCGGAACTGAAAAGCTTTTTGAGATCTCAATGCAGCCAGAGTTATTGGAAAAAATCAGATTGTGCCAGGAGAAAATAATGAATGAAGGCAGAGAGTCAATGACTGGAGAGGAGATCCATACTGAAAAAGATGATAAGGGGATAATGAGGTACTCCTACCGAATTTGGGTTCCGAATGTTCAAGAACTTAAAGATGAGATTTTGGATGAACTATTAGAGAAAAATGATACAATGAATCTCATATCGGAATTCTTCATAATTAAAGTGAAGTCCCGAAAATTCTAACGAATGGTTTACCAAGGTTACCTCGGGAAATGAGGTAAGAATTGTCATCAGTTACTGTACGAGTCGAGCTGGTGTCAAAAGCCCTATATCGTATAACCCAGTGGAAATGAGATATTGAGTGAAGGAAAACTTCAGAAATGTGGAATGCAAGAATAATGAAATAAAGGGGTACTTTGCGCTATACACAGAAGTGATCATGGAGAAAAGAGAAGGGAGGTATGAAGTCATGCATCGCTTATCAGAATTTATAAGTCTGAAGATTAAATGAACATAATGTATAAGAAGTAATTGGATAGTGTAATTGTATTTATGACATTCTCGCCCATTCAAGAATTAAGGAAGACCAAGTTAAACACCTGGAGATATGCATGCGAAGGGTAAAATATTAGCAACTGCGTTCTAAGCTACAAAGGTATGAACTCTGATTATAATTAATTATGAGCTATGGAAGTATGGTTAATTACCAACCAAGCAAGATCCATTCAGAGACAAATGTCTTGAGTAGAAAAGAAAGAGTGAGCATCACTAAGATTGCTGGAGAGGGGATAAAGGAATTGTAAAAGTTAGAAATTGAGAACAGGTTTTGATCCAATTTCTGGATTATGCTGATATTCACTTTGTTGTTAGATATCAAAGGTGGTATTAATATAGATGATTGATGATTGACTTCCGTATGGAATGTTGTGAGCATCAAAGTTCATATTGATATCTAATTTGATATGACAACAAAATTAGTATTAGTACCAAGAGTTCGGTTTTGAATAAAATTATGGTTCATTCTATTCCAAATTAATATTTCCTTTCAGAAAGTAAAAGATTTCGCTTGATGAATATACTTGATAGTGATTGAAAAGAAATTGAAGTATGTTACAAAGCGGTGAGTTAAATATAATTGTCGAGATCTTCCTTTAATTTTTAGTTTTAATAGATTTAGAATATTTTGAAGCATCAGACGCAATGAGCTCCGTATATCGGGCGCACACAGATGGAAAGTATAAGAGATCAGCTAAAGGTTCTCGAATACGATTGAAAACGATCATAGGCCAGACTAATCAAACAGAATGAGTCGCGAGAAGTAAAGTAGAACAGTCAGGGAAATGGAAGGTGCATAATCGCAAATTATTAAAATTAGAAAGAAAATCAGATTGGTATAAATCAAATTAGTCCATCAAGACAATGAGATAGATAGAGCGGTTACGAATGAGTTGACCCTGTTGTTACAGGCATAACAAGTTCATAAGATGTTTAATTGTATATGACTAAGAAAGGTAATTTAGCTCCCTACGTATAAAATGAAGGTTGATTCGAGTTACGAGAATGACAGAAAGTAAATACGCCCTGGTCTTAATGCATCATTTACAAATGAAGAAGAAGATTACAGGAACGGTTAAAGAGCCTCCAATGCGATGGGGAGTGATTACAAATTAGATTATTTGAACGAAGAAACATATGAGGACGAGATTCAACACCGAGTAACAATTGGAAACGCACATAAGCACGAGTTACTAGAATTAGAAAGAAAATGAGAATTAAGACGTGTTATGCTGGTCCCTCCTAGATAGTAAAATAGACAGGATAAATAGAAGTGAGTTGGCTTCACCGCTACCCGTATAGCAAAAAGAGTAAGTTAGCTCCATTATATATAAAAGATGGAGATTTGAATTGAGATATATAAGCAACAAATAGAATATGTTATTAGCGAGAGACTATTAAGGAAAGATTGATATTATGCGTTGAAGTTATGAAAAATTATAAAGTTGAAAGATTCACCTGAGAGAATGAAAGTGATATACTTAAAAAGTATCAGTATTATTCCTTAGCGTGATTCTGAGGACATAATCCTTTTAAGGGGGAAAGGATGTAACATCCGGGAAATATCATGTAATTATTTGTATCAATATATGATTATTATGTGAATAGTATATGAATTTTTGGTGAATTATCTGATGTTTGATAATAATGTTTGGATGTTGTATGTAATAAAATGTGAGTATGTTAATTTTAATATGTCCAGAATAAAATATAGATAATTAAGGTATTTTTCTGATAATTTTTTGGAGTGTTAGATGATTTTATAATGATTTATGAATTATTAATTATTTTCTAAATAATTACAAAATTATTTTATAAAGCCGAGAATCGTCCGACTTCAACCGTTTTTACGTTTTTACAACCCGAAACTCTTCCGAAAACTCCTTCCTAACCCAATCTGGTAATTCCGGACATTTTCCGTGTTTTGACTTTTTCGATCCGGATTACGGTTTGACCCATGCGCGGCCCGATGCAAAATTTTCGATACGACAATCATTTCGGTAAATCAACGAAACCCGTATTTTCAAAAGACGGGATATTATTACATTATTTCCAAATGAAGTATTTTATAAAAAGTCCGGTTGGGATAATTATCCAGAATTGATATCAAACTGGATCGTTATTGCAGTTACTTAGCGGCTAAGCAACTAATTTAACGATCCAAAACGATTCAGAACGAACCAATATTCCGTAAATATAAATAGCATATTTCTTATTTCATTTTATTCGTTTATTCATTTACAACCAGTAAAAATACAGTAAATACAGAGAAAAACCCTAAAAACCGATACGTTCTTGAGAATCAAACGCACAAACGAAGGCGTTACCGAACTCCGATTCAAGCGTGTAATATATCAAAACGAAGCTCTCGAGAAGTACTTTCTTAATCGATCAACCCTTTCAGTGCAGCAGTTAAGGTAATTTTCTTATTTATTTATTTATATTCGAATTATTTGATATTTAAATTATGAATTTTTGTTCTTGATGTTTTTGATATGATTTGATGATTCCATCGTGTAGATAATCTTTTTCTGGTCATTTTGGTATATTATACTTCAAATTTGGAGTTCAATAACATGTAAAAAATGATGTTTGATTCTGGAAATTGGAATTAGGGTTCTAGTTTATATGAATATTCTTAATTGGAATTAGGGCTTTCTGCTCCTGGGATTTTTGTGTGAATTTGATGATTGATTAATATTCCTGATAAAATATGCAACTGATTCGTATATATAAATATATTAAACGATATCGGGAAGGGGCCGGAACCATGTCGCCGGAGTTCTTGAACTCGACGGCGGCGATAGTTTTTTTGACGGATTTTTCCGGCTGCTTTGGAAAAGACTGGTAAAAACTAACTACGGGAAAGCGTTGCTGGGACAGAAAAGAACTGATATGCACCTTCCAGGATGTGTTAGAGCAGGGGAAGACGACGACCAGCGAATCGCCGCCGGTGTTCGTCGGAGAAGAAGGTGGAAGGGGGGGATTACATTTTCCACACATGCAGTTTTCTAAACTTTCACTATCCGTATTCTGGTTTCCAAAACTTACGAAAATCGGATTTCTGTTTTGTTTGTTTTCAAAAATGATATTTTTAATATTTTAAAAATCAGAAAATTATTCATTTAATTAGCTTAAAATTCAGAAAATTATTTTAATTATTTATAATAAATCAACCGTTCGTCCGATTAATACAAAATGAACACCTCTAGACTTAGAAAAATATAAATATATTGCTTCTATTAAAAATATTTTCGGGACCTAAATTCCTTTGTATCTAAAGGACGTTTGCTTTAGGGATCATTCCGAGTCAATAATTGATTGATAAAATATTCTTTTTGACCCAATTTCAACTCTAAACATATCGAGGCCTATCTTTTGACGATTCAACTTATGTGCTACCTGAATTACGTGATTATGTGTTATCTGGATAATATGATTACCTGCCCTATTTGTACGTATTATATGAATAATGAGTTAGCATGTCTTTTAAACATTATCTGGATAAGATGTGATTCTTATCTATTATTATCGGGCGGGTAGACGATAGGGATAAGTGTATAGACTAGTCAATTATATATTATCAGTTCATTGAATAGTATTATTTGTGATAGATCCGCATAGTGCGAGACGTTCAAAGCCAGATAGAGATTGTAAAGGTAAAGCCTGATTGCGTGTAGTATTGAAACGAGTGGATTCAGAATAAAGATAAACCTAAGAGGGTAAATGATAAGCAAGGTCAAGTAGCCCGTCAAGGGTAGTACAGATGCGACAGGACCGAGTGATATGGTAGCTAGTTAAAGATCAGAGGGATTCTCAATTAAGGCAAGTATTCCTAACCTTTCTCTTTAAATACTGCAAATATTTATTCGCTCCTATTATAAGTTCAGAATAGTTAACTGTTTTATATTTCGCTGCAATTACTCTTATTATGCCAGTTCTTTTCATTATTGTTAATATAATTCGATTGCTCTCTTGAGCAAATGCCCATTCGTTCGGGTTATTTGCGAACCCTGATTTGGGATGTTTTGAAATCAAAGTGATTTGACATCAAAATACTCTATGGACTGGATGGTTACGACACGGGACGGGTATAACCCGAACCCTTGATTATTAGGCCATAGTTGCCTGGGTACGTCATATGTTGTTTGGGTCTATGCAGTTGGGTATAGATCCGCACTGTATCCTGACTGATCATCAGGTTATAGTGCATATATTGGTTTCTAGTGTCTAGTCTAATTTATTGTTGATCGCCATTAACGACATTCCTTTCCGAATAGTTCATAATTACAAACTCCCACAAAGATTTAATTCAAAAGGATGAAATAATAAAACGAATACTGTCCTGTACGGAGAAATGTAATTTATGATTAAAGGCCAATGAGTGCCGATGTTTTGTTCGCTCAACTATTTATATATGTAAAGACATTTTTTTAAAATCATTCAACAATCGTTTCCAGGAGTTTTCTGACCTGATACCTGGAAACCATTTATAATACTTGCTGGGCATTTTTGGCTCACTCTTGCTTTGTGAACTCTTAGTTCTTTCAGTATCAAATAAGGGCAAGGTAAATAGCTTTTAATAGACAGCAAAAGTGGTGAGATTCCAGTTGGAGAAATTTGGAGATGTCAGAGTGATCAGTACATGGAAATTAGTAGTGAGGTAATGAAATTATATCTAGACAATGTAAATTTTAGAAGGTTAGATTCTTGTTTCATACTATAACCTATATGTGATCCTGAATATGAGGGGTTTCTGTATATTTATTTTAATATACAGTTTATTATTATTATTTAAAATTGTGTAGTGACACCCAATCCTGACCCCGGATTTGGGGGCGTCATAATATACATATCGATTCGAACATAGATGAAGCAAAAAGGGTTCGCCGGCAAGAAAACCCGGCCGGACTTACCAAAAACAGAGGTGAAACTGGGAGGAGAAGGAACAACAGAGAGAGGAGAGGAAAGAGATTAAAGAGAGAGAAGGGAGTTTGAGAGAGAATCAGAGAGATGGAGTAAGAGAGAGATTGACATGGGCAAGAGATAACCCGAGAGAGGGAGAAAGGCGGCGAGGTCGAGGGAAACGGGGGGGGGGGGTGCAGGGTAGAATTAGTTTTATCTTTTTATTAATTTTTTTCATTTTATTTGTTTTCTTTATTTTATGTTATTCCCAATTTTTATCCCTTTTCGTACCACAATTTAAGAATTGAACGAGTATTTAATGGGTAAAATAATTTGAAATTTACGAAAATAATTCTTTTAAAAATACCGAAATAATTAGGAGTTAATAAAATTAAATTTGCAAATTTTTAAATCATTTTATAATGCGCATTGGACCTGTATTTTATAATTTAACGAATACATGTGCGGTTAAATAAAAGCCATAAATTTTTTGAGATAATTTTAAGATTCTTGAAATATTCCAGAGTGAATAAAATAAAATTTTCATGATTTTTGAAGCATTCTGAAATTAAATACTGATTTTACCAATTAAATGAAATCAGAAAATCATTTAGAGATAAATAATCGATAAAATATTGATTTATGAATTTTAGAAACTATTAAAAATAAACATTGAAATTATAAAAGCATAAAAATAATATTTGAAACAATTTTAACATTTATGAGAATAAATATTCAATAAAATCATTTTAAAAGCAAAATGAATTCATATCGTTTAATAATTAATTATACAACCAATTTTCATACCCAACAAATCACACACAATCAAAGGTAAAGCAACACACAGCTGATAGAACCATCACATATTTTATTTATTTAATAATTCAATAATTATATCTACATATCGGATCCGAAAATAGATTACTTAGCCGCTAAATAACTATATAACAATACAATTTTAATACCAGATTTGGATAATTATCAAAACAGAGCCTCTTATATAATATTTTATACATAAATGGGTAATAATACCTTGCCTTTCGAGAATATAGGTTTTACCGATCTATAAAATGATTAGCGTATCGAAAATTTCACGCCAGGACTCGTACGGGTCAAACCGTATCCCGGATCGAATAAGTCAAAACAAGAAAAGTGTTCAGAATTATCAGATTTGGTTAGGGAGGAGTTTTCAAAAGAGTTACGGGTTGTAAAAACGCAAAAATGGTTGAAGTGGGACGATTTCTGATTCTAAAAAGTAATTTTATAATTACGTAAAAATAATCATTATTAATTCTATAAATTCTTATAAAATCATATAATAATCCAAAAATTATCAAAAAAAATACCAAAATTATCTGTATTTAATTCTGGATGATTAGAAATTAAAATATCCTAATTTTATCAGAAATAAACATCCAAATATTAATATCAGTCATCAAATAATTCACCAAAATTCACATAAAAAACATATAATAATTATTTATTGATAAAAATAATTACATGATATTTTCCGAACGTTACATCTTTCCCCCCTTAAAGGGATTATGTCCTCAGAATCATGCTAAGGAACAGACAATGATACATTTCGAGTATCTTACTTAAAATTTCTCAAGACTCATCATTTTCATCACTACTCAACAGTCTTTAGCCAATATTCACATCTATCAGTTGCTCATGCAACCTAATTTAAATCTCCATTCCATACATATAGAGCTAAATTACTCCTCCTGGTCATATACACATGAATGTCTTATGAACTCGTTATACCTATGACAACAAGACCAACTCATGCACATTCATTCTATTTTCTTACTGTCTCAAATGACTAACTTAGTTGGTACTAATCTTATTTTGGTTCTAATTCTAATAATCACCTACAACCGAAATGGAAACCGAGCATTTCGTGATTCGAGCTCATGAATGCCTCCCATTTTTACTGGCTGTTGAACTTTACCTCTCATGTCTCTTCCCATTCGATTAGCCTGACCTATGATCGTTTTCAATCGTATTCGAGAATCTTTAACCGATCTCTTGTACTTTTCGTTCATCTGCGCCCGATATACTGAGCTCATGTCATTTTATGCTTTAAAATGTCTTACATCTATTCAAAAGCTTAAACTAAAAGGAAAAATTTCAACAATTACATTTAACTTACCACTTAACAGTGTATCTCAATTTCTTTTCAACTACTATCAAGTAGATTCATCGAGCGAGAATCTCTTACTATCTGAAAGGAAACATATTAATTTGGAACGAAATGAATCATAACTTTATTCAAAACCCGGTCTCTTGATATTAATACTCATTTTGTTGTTATATCAATAAGAACTTTGATGCTCACAATATTCCATATTGAAGTCAACTTCAATTATCTATATTAATACCACCTTTGATATCTAACAATAAAGTAAGTATAAACCAGAAACTGAGTCAAAATGTTAGATATATTTGATAATGTCATGGCTAATATGATTTATGTTTAGTTTTCAGATCTTACTTAAACAGGACAAATCAGTACTTACTGGAAGTCAGGACTTAAGGATTTCAGTACTTATATTATCAGGAGATAATCATCAGAAGATGGATATCAGAACTTAAGTACTGAAGGACGTTCAGATAAGGACAGCAGCTGATTAAAGGAAAGAAGATCGAGACAAACATAAGAAGAGATATGCATGAAGAAGGAATTCTATAAAGAATAGAATACTTGGAAGAAAAGGTATCTGATTGATATATTTTAGGGAGCAGAATTATATTCCATATCAATTAGCAATTATCTTGTAACTGTGTTGTATATAAACACAGACATAGGGTTTACACTATAAGTGTTATTATTATCGAAAATAGTATTCATTGTAACCCTAGCAGCTCTCGTGATATTTGTTCATCACTAAGAGGTAACAGTTCCATACTGTAACAGAGTTTATTGTTTCAATAAAGTTTGTTTTCTGTTACTTGAGTTATTAAAGTTCGATTTGATTTTACTTTACACTATATTCACCCCCTCTATAGTGTGTGTGTGACCTAACAAGTGGTATCAGAGCCTATCTATTAACACACAAACAGTTTAAGATCCAAACACAATCATGTCTAACACAGAGACTCCAACTAAGCCCACTAAAACTGAAAAACCTCCGAAGACACAAATTCAAAGTCGATATGAGACCTTCAAAGTTCCCATATTGAGACCATCTGAATATCCCATATGGAAGGTGAGGATGACCATGTTTCTGGAAGCAACAGATCCTGAATATCTTGATAGAATCAAGGAAGGACCTCACAAACCAACCAAGCTCGCGGTTGCAGTTGCAGGTGAAGCAGCAAAGACGATACCAAAGGAGAAGAGTGATTATACTGCTGAAGATATCGCATCAATTGCTAAGGATGCTAAGGTACGACACTTACTGCATAGTGCCATTGATAATGTAATGTCAAACAGGGTAATAAACTGTAAGACTGCAAAGGAGATATGGGATGCCCTGGAAACAAGGTGTCAGGGAACTGATACGATTTAGAAGAACAGGAAGACAATACTCACTCAAGAGTATGAACACTTTGACTCAAAGACTAATGAGTCTTTGACTGATTTATATGATAGATTTGTCAAACTCTTGAATGATCTGTCACTGGTTGATAAGGAGTATGATCTTGAAGATTCAAACCTTAAATTCCTGTTAGCTCTTCCTGAATGCTGGGATTTAAAGGCAACAACAATAAGAGACAACTACAATCTTGATGAAATAAGTCTTGATGAAATCTATGGAATGCTCAAGACTCATGAACTTGAGATGGAACAAAGAAACAAGAGGAAAGGAGGAAAGTCAAGAACAGTTTCTCTTAAAGCTGAAGAAGAATTCCCCAAAGCACCTGCCTCAAGGAAAGACAAGGGTAAAGCTCTTTTCAAAAAGTCTGATACTGAGTCATCAAGTTCTGAAAGTGATGATGACTCAGAATCTGAAAGCCTGCCTGAGACAGATGCTGATGAAGAGTTGATGAAGCTGTGTGCTCTTATGGTGAAAGGGATCACAAAGATTGCATACAGAAAGTTCAGGAAGGGAAAGAAGTTTTCCAGGAAAGGCACAAGTTTTGATAAGAAGAATTTCAGAAGATCTGAGAGCAGAGGAGGAAAGTCTGACAGAGGAGATTATACAAATGTCAAATGCTACAACTGTGGTCAGAAAGGCCACATATCTCCTGATTGCAAGAAAGTGAAGAGTGACAAAGGCAAGGCTCTTGTCACAAAGAAGAAAAGCTGGACAGACATCTCAGATTCTGAAAGTCAGGAGAATTATGCCTTGATGGCAAATGTTGATAAGGCAAGTGCTGAAAGCAGTTCTGAAGCTGCTGAATCAAAGGTACCTCAAACTACTTATGCTTTTCATACTTATGATATTAATGAGTTGAGAAGATATCTTAAAACCATGTTTGTTAGTTTTAGAGATCAAACTTTAACATGTGAAAGATTAACTTCTGAAAATCTTGCTTTTAAGAAAAGAAATGATTTCTTAGAAAAAGAGTTAGTTATGTTTCATCAAACTTAGAAAGATAGAGATGATGCCTTTTATGTTAAGGATGAAGTGATAAAAATGAATGAATCTCTAAAAACTAAGTTAGAAAAGGAAAGAGAGGTTATCAGGACTTGGACTAACTCTGGCAGAATAACTCAGAATTTGTTAAGTAGTGAAAACTGGAAAGAGGGTTTAGGTTATGGAGAGGATAAGAATGATAAAGGAACTGTAGAAATTAAGCCTGTTGTTGTTAAGCAAAAGCCAAAGTTAAAACCTGTTAAGTTTGTAGCTGTAAAGTCTGATAATGAGAAATCAGAAGTTAAAAAGGGATTAACTTCTGACAAACTAAAACAGGAAAAGACAGCTGAATTAAACATAGGCTTAATGACTAAGAAGCAGCTTAAGCGTAAGCTGAAAGATGTTAAGAATGCAAACAAGGAAAAATCACCTAGGAAAAATAGGAATGGAAAGGAAGGTGCGAATAAAAACAATGATTATAAACCCATTCCTAAAGCTCCTAGGAAAACGTGTCATAACTATGGAAGTTCTAACCATCTGGCTTTTTTTTGCAGGAAGAATAAGAACATAAACTCCTTGCCTTCAAAGTCAGGAGTTAAGAGTCAGTCTGTTAGATATAAGCCACAAAATCCTTGTTTTCATTGTGGTAGTTTATGGCATTCCATTTATACTTGTAAGGAATATCATAGTTTGTGCTATGATTATTATCAAATAAAACCTTCTTTAAAGAAAGTTTCCATTGTTCCTTCTAGTGTAAATTCTGATTCAAAGTCTGATAGTGTAAACTCTGATAAGAAAAATGTTAACATAAACTCTGATGCTAAATCCGCTGTAAATGTTAACAAACTTGATAAGGCCAAAGGATCCAAGCAAGTCTGGGTCCTTAAAACTAATCATTAGTGGTCTTTGTGATTGCAGGGCAACAGGAAAAACATCCTAGTTCTGGACAGTGGATGTTCAGGACATATGAATGGAAATAAAGCCCTGCTATCAGACTTCGTAGAGAAAGCTGTCCCAAGTGTTTCTTATGGAGATGGCAACATTGGAAAAACACTGGGATATGGCAATATCAATCTTGGGAATGTCATCATTAGAGAAGTAGCTCTGGTCTCAGGACCTAAACACAATCTGCTGAGTATAAGTCAAATCTGTGACAGCGGTTATCATGTTGATTTCTTTGAAGAACATTGTGAAGTTGTGAGTAAATCTACAGGCAAAGTTGTTCTGAAAGGATACAGGCGTGATAACATCTATGAAGCCAAGCTTTCAACAAGTACTGATGGTTCTGCAATCTGCCTGATGAGTAGAGCATCAATTGAAGAAAGCTGGAATTGGCACAAGAAACTCTCTCATTTAAATTTCAACAATATAAATGAGTTGGTCAAGAAAGATCTTGTGAGAGGACTGCTAAAGTCAGTATTTGCTCCTGATGGCCTTTGTGATTCTTGTCAGAAGGCTAAACAAAGAAAATCCTCATTCAAGAGCAAGACTGAATCATCAATTCTTGAGCCTTATCACCTACTACATGTTGATCTATTTGGTCCAGTAAATGTCATGTCTATTGCAAAGAAGAAATATGCTTTGGTCATAGTGGATGAGTTCACCATATACACATGGGTGTATTTCTTGCACACAAAAAGTGAAATTGCATCTATCTTGATTGATCATGTCAAACAACTGGATAAATTGGTCAAAGATTCTGTGAAGACAATAAGGAGTGATAATGGCACTGAGTTCAAGAATTTGATAATGGAAGAGTTCTGCAAAAACCATGGAATCAAGCAGGAATTCTCTGCTCCTGGAACTCCACAGCAAAATGGAGTTGTTGAAAGGAAGAATAGAACTCTCATTAAATCTGCACGTACAATGCTTGATGAAGCAAAGCTTCCAACCTATTTTTGGGCTGAAGCTGTGCAGACTGCTTGTTTTACTCAAAATGCAACACTCATTAACAAGCAAGGAAAGACACCATATGAGATGGTGAAGAAAAAGAAGCCAAATCTGAAATATTTTCATGTATTTGGATGCAAGTGTTTTGTTCTTAAGACTCATCCTGAACAGCTATCTAAATTTGATTTAAAAGGTGATGAAGGAATCTTTGTTGGATATCCACTTTCCACAAAAGCCTTCAGAGTCTATAACTTAAGAACAAGAATGGTCACGGAATCTATCAATGTCTCTTTTGATGATAAGAAGATAACTGGACTTGAAGATTTTATTGATCATGATCAGCTGAGATTTGAAAATAAAGACTCAAATTCTGATACTAAAAATCCTGACAATATAAGTCCTGTTACTGCGAACTCTGATGGATTAAACTCTGATGTTATTGAAACTGTGGTGACTACGCCAAAGGAAGATGCAACTATGCAGGGGAGCATACTCAAGATCTTACCACATCTCAAGAAGCATCAGAACATACATGTGGCTCTTCAAGTTCTGATTCGTCAAGTTCTGATAAGCCAAGTTGTGACAGTACTGAAAATCTAAATTCTGAAGAATCCAACTCTGAGAGCATAGTTTCAGGGGGAGCATCAGAAAATGAAAATAAAGACAACATGGATCATGGGGGAGCATCCAGTTCTAGAGAAAACCTTCCATCTGCAAGGAAGTGGACTAAATCACATACACCTAATTTGATAATTGGAAATCCTGATGCAAGTGTCAGAACTAGAACAGGTACTTCAAATGAATGTCTTTACAATTCTTTTCTTTCTCAGACTGAGCCAAAGAAAGTGGAAGAAGCTCTTCAAGATGCTGATTGGGTGCAAGCAATGCAGGAAGAGTTAAATGAATTTGAAAGAAACAAAGTCTGGACCCTAGTGCCAAGACCAAAGAATAGATCTGCTGTTGGTACAAAGTGGGTATTCAGAAACAAAACTGATAGTGATGGCATAATTACAAGGAATAAGGCAAGGCTGGTTGCAAAAGGATATTCTCAACAGGAGGGAATTGATTATGATGAAACATTTGCACCAGTTGCTAGATTGGAAGCCATAAGGATATTTTTGGCTTATGCTGCTCACAAAAAGTTTACTGTCTTTCAAATGGATATGAAATGTGCTTTTCTCAATGGAGAATTGGGGGAAGAAGTATATGTTGAACAACCTCCAGGCTTTGTAGATTCCAAATATCCAGATTATGTCTACAGGCTTGATAAAGCACTTTATGGACTTAAGCAAGCTCCTAGAGCATGGTATGAGACTTTAGCTTAGTTTCTTCTGGAAAGTGGATTTAATAAAGGAAATATAGACAAAACACTGTTCTACCTCAACCATGGAAAGGACTTACTTCTGGTCTAGATTTATGTTGATGATATCATTTTTGGGTCTACAAATGACAGACTTTGCAAGAAGTTTGTCAAACTGATGCAGTCAAGGTATCAGATGAGTATGATGGGGGAACTTAGCTATTTTCTGGGCCTTCAAGTCAAGCAGAATGAAGAAGGCACTTTTATTTGTCAAACTAAGTACACCAGAAACTTGCTGAAGAAATTTGGAATGAAAGATTGTTCAAGTGCATCCACTCCCATGGCCACTGCAACAAAACTGGACAAGGATACTGGTAAATCAGTAGATATTACTGATTACAGAGGTATGATTGGCTCTCTACTCTATCTAACTACTAGTAGACCTGATATCATGTATGCTACCTGTCTTTGTGCAAGATTTCAAGCGAATCCAAGAGAACCTCACTTCACAGCTGTAAAAAGAATATTCAAGTATCTTAAGGGAACAGCTGATCTGGGATTGTGGTATCCCAGAGAATCAGATTTTAAACTAATAGGTTACTCAGATGCAGATTTTGCAGGTTGCAAAATTGACAGGAAAAGCACAAGTGGAAGCTGCCAATTTTTTGGAGGCAGATTGGTTTCTTGGTTTAGCAAGAAACAAAAGTCAATTTCTACATCAACTGCAGAAGTAGAGTACATTGTTGTAGGAAGCTGTTGTGCACAGATTCTTTGGATGAAGAATCAGTTACTGGATTATGGGTTAACATATTTCAAAATCCCTATTTACTGTGATAATCAAAGTGTTATTGCTATGACAGGTAATCCAGTTCAACACTCAATGACAAAGCAAATCAGCATCAGGTACCACTTCATCAGGGAACATGTGGATGAAGGTACAGTGGAATTGCACTTTGTTCCAACAGATCAACAACTAGCAGATATCTTCACCAAACCATTGTGTGAAGCTACTTTTACAAGATTGGTAAATGAACTTGGAATGATTTCAGGTTCTTTTTCTAAATTTGCTTAATTTTGTTCTAATGCATCATACTTTATGATCAGTATTTACAGAAATTACCCTCTTTGTGTATTATGTGCTTAATTGAAAACTTGCTTAAGTACTGACTGTTGTCTGATGTAACTTTCTAAACTCTAATAATGATATGTCTGTTTATGTAACTATTCAATCCTATGACGATACCTGTGCTAGATGTTGACCTAGTAGTCTTTAATAAACTAGGGATCCCATGTTAGAAGTAATTATTTCTATGGAAATCTATTGACACAAGCAAATTTTGATATTGAGCTTAGTTGAGTTTACTTTGTCTATCTTATTACTAAGTCACAAACTAGAATAATGCTTCTCATCTGTTAAGTTCTGATGATAGTAATCTGTTGAATGTCCTAAGTGCTGAAAAACCTCTCTTATCAAAAGAAAAAGCAAAGAATCAAGGATTAAAATCAGGTACTCCTTTGAGATCTAGAGTAAAAATGTGGAAGGAACGACCCAAGTGCATTGCTGGTATTAAGTAAATATGCATCAGAAAAGCAAAATATTTTCTTGGTGACTTTTCACACTCTATGGTTACTGGAGAAATACTCTGATAATAGCATAAATTCTGATAAGCAATCGTGACTCACTTACACTGAGAAGCCACTGTAAAATGGAATTTAAAAATATGCACAAAATTAGCACAAAATAGTTGAGATGGACTCAAGCATGAACTCATTCAATAGTAGGTTTCAGAATAATGACAGATTTTTAGTAAAGTTTTAGTTATGCCTTATTTCTAAGATGTACTGAAGTGAATCAGACTTTACTCTTTGTCTGATATTTAGCTTAATGCACACACTAAACACTCCATATGAATGATGAAAATTACTGTGGTGATCTCTGTTATTTTAGATGAACAGTTTCTGTGTCACATTGCACAAATTCTGAGGACAAGTTCTGATTGCACGTTCTGATGATTAAGTTCTGAAGAATCTATATCAGAATTTGTGTGAGGACTTACTAAGATAGGCATTCATTTTTCGAGTTAAGAAATCATGTTCTGATAACTGTTAAGTTCTGATAAAAGTCTAAGTTCTGATATTAAAATCTGATCCTTTACTTGACTTATTTGTGGATAAAATCTAAAAATAGTCTCATTTTAAATCAGAATATGTTTGGGTAGAATATTAACAGTCAATATCATTAGGGATAGTGGTTCATGTACATGTACAGTAATGTTTACTTGTTACTTGTGCGTATGAAACCCTGACTTACACTTCCAATGACTGTTTTTCATCTTCCCAGTCTAGGGAGACGAGGTAGAATTAACTCTACCTGTTAGCATTAAATTTCCTTGCGTCTCCTGGCATTCTTTTTCCTATATAAACAACCACTTCACGTCAGCCTTCACATCAACTCTTTTCTCACAAACTCACCTTCATTCTCTTTATATCAAAAACACCATGGTCAATTACAACATGTTTTTGAACTATGAAATATTCAACATGGAGCTGAGCTGTGAAGCCTGGCAGCAGGAATGGCACGTCACTGCCATTCCTGATGAGATATGGGACTCAGTTCCCCACGAGGTACTCACCCACCTCCTGTTCTTCTACATGGATTACCATCGCCATCTGGAGCGATTTGAGGAGGAAAGGCTGGAAGCTCTCCGCCAGCAAGAGCGAATCATCTGACTCGCTATTTTGTTTTTCGAGAGTAGGAAGAAGAAATGATTTATTTTCTTCTTCCTGTTTTTCTTCATCATCAGCCTTGCCCTGCTTCTTGAGCTAGGATAAAGGCTGTTGACGTTAGGTTTAGCAGCTTAGGACAATCTTGTAAAAGTTCTGATGTAATTTAAATTTCATGAATGTATTCTCTTAATATATTAATGAAATTCCTTTTTTTACAAGTTCTTGTCTCTAAGATGTTCTGTAATGCATTGATAAATCCTGATAAATATTCATATTCTGATGACCATTTCATATTATAATTTAATTTAAGTTCTGATTTTACATTATCAGTACTTGTTCACTTGATTTATTTTGGTCATACACACTCGAATTTTTTTTCAGAATATTGGTGTTGCAGTGAAAAATAATTGAATAAGTGGGAACAGTTTCAATTTTGAATTAAAACTGATTTACCTTGATTAATGGAATTACTGGGTAAGTGGAACGGTTTTTCCTTGAAAAACTGCAAATGGGTAAGTAGTGATTACTGTTTTCCCGTGCCCATTAACTATTCATTATTACTGCATGTCTGACAGGTGTCCAACGGTTATATTTTTTTACAAGTATAAGTAAGAGAGAGAGAGAGAAGATTATAGAATCTTTTATTTACTTTTTCACCTTATCTCTCTTTCTTTGCTTTTACTCTCTTTCATCTCCTAACGTTGGTTTTTCATATAGACATTTTATCAAACACCTAACACGCACTTTTAAATCTCAATTTTTCTCATGGCACCTAAGGATTTGATCATTGATGGAGCTAAATTTGTTCCAAACAACTATGCTGCAATTCTCGATCATGCTGAAGCTCCATCTGAGTTGCATTTTGTGCAAGATCTTCTTGCACACAGTGAAATTGGGTATGCATTGACCCAGCCTTCAGGCTTTTTGAGCCAACAAGTTCTAACGTTTTGGCGGACTGGGCACTTTGATAATGGTGGTACACATGGTACTCCCAGTATTGTTTTCGAAGTGGATGATTTTACACATGTGGTAACTCCTGGTACAATTCGCAAGGCCTTCCATTTACCAGAAGGATGTACTTTTTCAACCCCGGAGGAATCAGCTCTTCAGGAGTTAATGGCCAGTTTGGGGTATGAGTAGAGTTTGGCTAAGCTTGGGCAGTTTGAACGGGCTCATATCAGAAAGGAATGGAGTTTCTTCTTCGACTGCATCACTAAATCTTTTGGGAATAAGTGTTCCAACTTTGATGCAATCCCTATAATGAGTCAGCACATCGGGTATGCAATCATTAACCAAACTCATTTCAATTTTGCAAATGCTATGATAGGTCTCATAGGGGATAAGATGACAGAAGATAGAAATGTAGTTTATTTTGCTAGATTCTTTCAGCTTATATATAACTTTTGTTGTACTAATCCCCCTCAACTAGCCAGTACCTTAATTTCACCATTCAAAATTGCAAAACGAGCCTTTAATGATTTGGTAAATGCTGATGTTAAGAAAAAGGTGGTTAGACCTTTACAGATTCCTCAATCTATAAAACAGATCTTAGTACATGCTGATCCTGACACCTACAGATCTGTTTATCCTGATGTCCAACCAACCACCACATCTCAAACACCACAACAACCATCAGAACATACCACTCATACTACTCAACCTACCCTCAGGACATATCTCAAATCATATCTCTCCACTTCACAGACAGCTCAACCTTCATCCTCAGCACCTATTGTGAAGCCTTCATCTTCCAAGCCTAAGAGGACAAAGACTGTTCCTCAAACACCTCAGAAGAGAAGGAGGATTGTTTTGAGAGATGAATCTGATAGTGAGGAACAGGTTCCTACTTTACAACCTGTTGATAAACAAGCTGAGAAAGTTTATTCTCAGAAGGATTCTGGATTTGGGGGATCTAAGCTTCTCAAAAGGCTTAGAAAAATGACCTCTTCTGAAACTCCCAAGGAATCCTCATCTTCAAAGAGATACAAGAAACAGAGAGCAAAAAGGCCAGTTTCAGATGATGAGGAAGCAGCAGCTAAGGAAGGAGATCAGGAATCTCTGATCTCACAAGAACCAGAATCTGCTAAAGCCACTGCTTATCCATCAACTCCAACTCAGGAAGCTACTACTGAAAAGGCCAACACACCATCTGTGTCTCCTGTTCTAAAGTTTGTATCTCCTGTTGATCCAGGAACAAGTGATGAAATTGATATCCAGAACCTGGTTGTGCCTGAAATACTTTACTTAGAAGCTCCAACAGCAACTAATCCATCCACAACACCAATTCTTGATGCTGCTCAAACTCCAGAATTATCTACAACACCTTCTCTGCATCTAGATGATGATGATCATAATATAGGTGAGCATCAGGATATGGCTGTTGATCAGAACTTAGATCCAGATCAGCACTTAGAGGATGATGTTGAAGCCTCAATTGCTTCTCATACTGTTGTTTTATCAGAAGATGCTGATTCTGAAAGTTCTGATGCTGCAAATGCTGTAGATACTGGTGATGCTGCTCCAAATGCAGATGCTGATGAAGCAGGTCCTTCAGGACATGCACCTCAACAAACTGTTCTTAAATCTGAACTTGTTAAGAAGTTTGTTACAAGAGAAGCACCAGTGCCTTGGAGTGAAACTCCTGCAGGACATGAGTGGACTAAGGAATGGAACTCAATTACCTGTGCTCCAACTGCACAGCATCTGGCTGAGCACTTGACAAAAGCTGATGAGATGTTAAATACTGATGATTTCAAAACACAGCTTAGAGTCACTGCATTGAGTACTAAACATTTACAAGGTCTCCATTCAACTACTCATGCAGAGTTACATCACTTACGGGAATAATTAATGAAGCAAGAACAAGTTCAGAAGATTGACAAGAAAAAATTCTTCCAACCTACCTTTGACAGAGTTGCTTATATTGAGAAGACTCAAGAGTCACAACAAGCTCAGATTGATGATATTCTGAAAAATCAAGCTTCTCAGCAATCTCAACTTAATGAAATTCAAGCCTCAATGGAATTGCTTGTCTCTCTTCTCTTACCTGTTGATGCCAAAAAGGGGGAGAAAGTAATTAAGTCCAAATGCAAAACTGATAAGACACTGAAGGGGAAGGATGATGAAAAGGATGATCAAGGAAACCCTGGAATGGGTAGAGGTCATAGTCGAGGTAGAGGTTTCTCATCAAGAAAAGCTGAAATCATAAGTCACAGGACAAGTTCTGATACTGGAAAAAGAATTAGTTCTGCTATTGGTAAAAGGATAAGTTCTGATAAACTTTTAGATCTTGATGAAGAAATGTCAAGACAGTTATTTCTTCAGGAAAATCCAGGAATGGACTTGGAAAGTTTAATGGAAGAAGAAGCCAGACTGAAATCAGAAAAAGTCACATCTAAATCTGAAGCTTCTGGTAAAAAGACTCTTCCAAAACTCAAGGGAATTGTGATAAAAGAAAGGACAAATTCTGAAGCAACCATGGCTAAATCACAACCGCAGATAGATCCAAGATCCAAGGGTAAAGAAAAAGTTGGTGAACATATCAAGGTTTATGTGCCTCCTGTGGATGAAGAAATTACTGATGAAAAAGATGATCTTGCTCTGACTTCAAGAAAAGTTTTTAAGACAACCTCTGACATGGCTCAAGTTGTTTAGAGTCAAGAGACAGTAAGTTCTGATATTTCGAAGAAGCAAGTAACCTCTGACATAGCTCAAGTTAACTTGATATCAGAAGATAAGTCAAAGAAACTCCTACCAGGATTCACTAAAGCAAAACAGACTCAACCTTTGAAGACTGCTGCATGTAATAACCCCAAAATTTTCAACTTTTTGTAACCCTTGTGAATAGTGTTTTAGCTGAATGAAGAAACTTTTCACGCCACACTATGTAGGGGTTCTGTTATGGATATTCTGGGATATTATTAGTACTCTATGAAGTATATAAGTGTATGTAAAGATCGTCAGAATCCAATTCCGAACACTTTGGTTTTTCCCGGAAATCCACAAGATACGGAGAGAATTGAGTATAAGGTAACAGGATAAAAAGGATTTAAATTAAAGGATTATAATAGAGGATCATAAAAAGGAATATAATGTATTGAGAAAGGTTAAAGGAACCTAAGTAATAAGATCCCGGGTATGATCCTTCAAACGATAAATAAGAACGAAAGTTAAGCGAACCGTATAACAGATCAGCGGTCATTAGGCAAACGATTAGGAAGTTAATCAAAGGGATTAGTGGGAATGATGTCATCCAACCAATAGAAAGAGGACAAGGAAGGGAGGATGACATCATGAGGATGACATAAGCATGACATGGGAAGGAAGGAGGTGTGGTGGCTTTGTAACCACACAAATTCAAGGGCAAGAAGGTAATTGACTAAAGCAAGCACAAAAACCAAGCAACCAAGCCAAGCAAAAATCATTTTCATCAAAAATCAAAAAGCAACCAAGGCTTTGTTCTTGAAGCTCTCGGCTTTTTACTATTCATTAGGCAAGAATTTTCAAAAATTCAAGATCCAAGCTTCCTAAATTGGTGAGTAAATTCCCTAATCATCTTCATGCTTAGTTAGGGCTATACCATGAGTTTAAGCCATCAATTCCTTCTCAATCTTCTTCATTTAATCAAAGAAGAAGACTATGAATAGTGTTTTCAAGTTTTTTAACTTGAAGTTTTCTTGTTTTTCTTGAAGATCCAAGCTTTCCTAAGACTTCTCAAAGCTTCTTAAGGCTTCCTAGCTCATCCCACCACTTCAAGGAAGGTATACCATCTCCAAACCCTAGATCCCTATGTATTATAAGATGATTTTAATTGGTAGGATGATATTGTAGCTTGTTGTTGTGATTTAGAGTTTGGGATTTGGAATGGTAGTGAAATGGAATGGTAAATGTTGTGGTTTTGATTAAAAGAACTTAAGTATGGTTAAATTAAGCTTAGGCATAAGTATAAATGATTAAATTGAATTGGTTGGGGTTGTTATGATGTGATGAGGATGGATGTTGGTTGTATGTTGGATTTGAGGTTGGTTTGTGGTTGGTTTTGAATGGTTAAAAATTGGGAAAACGCGTAAACATAGTCGTCGTAACGTCCGATTTTCTTTGGACTGTTTTTGTGCATAACATTAGGACCCGAGAACCCCCTGCTAGATTATGACCACTGCCATGTTTAGATAGCTCATGTTACGAGCTTCGTTTTGATATGTAGTTCGTTCGATTCCGATGCACGGTTTAGGAGAAACGACCGTTTCAAGTAACGGCGTTTCGCGAACGAAACTTTTTCCCTCGCCTTACTTTGAAACATAGGTTAAAGACCAAAAAGGGTTAATTAATGTATGAAAAATTTATGGTAAGTGTGTTAGGCAGTTGGTAAGATACTCGCGAAGGAATCGCTTTAAAACTCGTAAAGGTTAAATTATTAAAAATGGTGGAGCCGCGGGTACCCGAGTGACTTAAGCAAATCAGTGAGCGCAAAACAAGCGTTAGAGTCTAAGTTAGTTAAAGTATAGATTTACAAGTGATTTTGGTTTAATTCCAACTTACTTGTTGTTTATAGGTTACCAGACTCGTCCCGAGCCTTTTATCACCCCAAGTCGCTCAGGCAAGTATTCTATCCGTTATACTGTTGTTGTGATGTATACATTTGTATATGCATGATCTTGCGATAAATGCATGTTGGTTAAATTAGCAAATGTTGCAATATATTGAAGCATGCTGCTATGGTATATATATATGCATGCCTGTTTCGTATTCTTTCCATATATATTTGTTGATTCAGTTGATAATACCTATGCTAGAGGATAGCAGTATTTTGCATATACCCTTATTATAAGGACCCAAAAGGTGAAAACATTTTCTAAAACCGGGAGTCGAGGATCCCGAGTAGAATTTGTATATATGTATATATATATATATATTTATATATATATGGTTATAGTTTTCAAAACTATTAATCGAATAAGGTTTATTCGATAACTTTTATATTATTTATTGAATATTATTTTGAATATTCATTCGAGGGCTTATGACTCTTTTATATTATTTATTGAATATTATTTTGAATATTCATTCGAGGGCTTATGACTCTTTTATATTATTTATTGAATATTATTTTGAATATTCATTCGAGGGCTTATGACTCTTTTATAATATTTATTGAATATTATTTTGAATATTCATTCGAAGGCTTATGACTCAGTTTATATTATTTAATGAATATTATTTGAATATTCATTTGAGGATCTATGACTCCGATTATTTGCTGAAATATATTCTTTATTTTATTAAAGAATAAGGTGTCAATAATCAAACTTATTTTCGATTATTCAAATAAAGATAATACTTTCATATAAGTATATCTTTGGTTATTTAATACTCGTTTCAAGTATAAGTTTTAATACTTCTACTTCAATTATTTTTATAAAGATTATTCTTTATGGGAATATTATTTAAATAATAATATTCAGTCATTTTCTAAATATTCTGGGGACTGATTTACTTCATTAAATCAGCTTTACTCCAAACACTCTATAAAGTGTTTTCGAGTCTTCAAAATGATTTTTAAAGTCAGAGCGGATTCCAAAACTCATTTTTATATTTAAGATCTTCCTTTTTAAGGGGATTTAAATACTCGCTCAAAACCTGGGGAATCCGGCTCTGTGGTGTATTTTATATTCGCAACGAGGTTGCAGTTTTGGTAAATGAATTGATTACTTGCCCAACGTTCGGGAAGTAAGCCCATCTAATTGAGTCGGCATAAGCGACAGGCCGGGGTACGGTCTATGAAAGTGTAAGTGGCTGGGTGGCAGTCCATCAACGCGTGAGGGGCCGGGTAACAGTCTAGCGCGAGGTCCTAATGCGGCCAGGGTGATGACCGGTGAGGAATTCATCCATCTACAGTAGAAAAGGTTACTTATTGGTATCTTTGCCTGATCAGCAAGATATCTGGTTTATGCCAAAATTCTTTTCCTTTCCAAAATTCATTGGATGTTTCAAACTCTGTTCATACTTCATATAACAGAGGTTCCAGGAAATGTTTAAAGAGATATATATATGTGGATATATATATCGGGACTAAATAAAGTATCTCATAACTTTTTCATTCAATAATATTTCAAAGATTGAATCTATTCAAGTCTTAACTTGTGGTCTCATCTATGGGATGTTTTTCTTAAAACTTATAATACTTTGAACGGTGGTAGTTCAAGTAGCTTTATAAATGATATAAGTGTAGTGAAGTATTGGTAACTTCATTCCTTGTTTTTACTTATATCTAGTAAGTAATTATCTTACACATGATAGAGATTCTATTAAGTATCCATTTAGATACTTATATTATTGTTATCACTATGTATTATCTTGCGAGCTGTAAGGCTCACTCTTGCTTTATTTCTTCATCACACAACAACAGTTAGGAGAGATGGCCAGACTCCAGCAGACCCAGCGCAAGCGCGTGGGAAGCGTCCCGCGTCTTCCCGATGACGTTGTAGCTGCTATAGCTGCAGAGGTAGATCCATTGTAGTTCAGACCATCTACTTTTGAGAATCAAATTATGTATAATTATAACTTGTGGCAGATAATGGCAATTAACTGTAAATTTATCAAGTAATCATTTTGGGTTGTAATAACTTTTAAATGGTGGATTCAAAGACTTGTACTTATTTCAATTTCATCTCTGAGACTATAACGGGTTGTGGTGTGTGTTAGTATGGGGTCACAGCATGAGGTTATTTATTATTAATTAAGTGAAGTGATATTGTGGAAAGAAAGACCGTGACAACCCGGATCCCCGACCCCGGATCTGGGGGGTGTTACAGAAATGGTATCAGAGCTAAGCGTTATAAACCTCAGAGATGATGCGTCGATATAATAACAAACTCACAAAGATAATAAGAACTCTTGCCAAGTTCATGGTCGGACTACTTAAAGTAGTGCTGACAGTTAAAACCCTTACGGGAACCCTTATAAGTATCATGATAGTAACTTAGCTCGTTTAATGTGTAGGCGCCTGAGATAGAGGACCCTGAGATGTTCGAGCGTGAGCATGATGAGGCATTGCTAGATGTTGAGGATCAGGAGGAGCCTGAGATGGAGGAGGATGAGGAGGACCCCTCAGAGGAGCCTGAGACGGAGGTCATTGCTATTTCAGATGAGGAGGACCCCTCAGAGGAGTCAGAGACAGAGGTTATTGCTATTCCAGATGAGGAGGACCCGGATGAGGTCCCAGTAGCTGAGGAGCGTGTTGGACCTATGGTAGTGTATGCTGGTATCCCTTTACCCACACTTCCGGTGGTCAGAGCCCCTACCCCTCCACCACTATCCTGGATTCCTGATGATGACAGCTCAGAGACCCATACTTCCGAGCCTAGGCAGACCGAGGAGCCACCCTCAGCGGCTCCGGATTCACCACCTCTTGACCCTGCCCACAGGCAGTCTTCGTTAGCTCATGGATATGTTCAGGATGTATTGAGGACCCGAATGGCTGTTGCCGAGGGCCGACTAGATGAGGCCAGGAGGGAGTTGGATACAGAGAGGGCGGGTAGGCGTACCCGAGCTTATGAGACTAGGGCTTCTATACCCCGATCCTTGAGGAGGGAGCTTACGGGGATAGAGCTCATGTCCCGAGCGAGACTCAGATCTCTCCAGGGGGACAGGCATGGTAGGATCTCCATGCGGCAGGCCGACTATATCTTCCGTCGTGCGATGGAAAGGGTTTGGGAGCTGACCCGCTCCGGTGTGTGATTCAGGATTGATGATGGAATAGTCTAGTTGTCTAGTTAGCCGAGGCCTTAGTAAGAGCCAATTTTCCGGGATAGTTGACTTGTATATAGCATCCCTTTTTCTGACTAGACAGATAGACTCTTGTGTATCACTTTTGGGACAGATGACTGTAGCACTGTTATACTTTTGACCAGATCAAACTATGTATTCTCGCATTATGTATATATTTGTTTCCTTTCGGTTCAGTTCCATAGTGACGGGATCACTGTTTTATCATTATTATTACTGCACTTCGTATTAGAACTTTCTTAAAATAATAGAATTGCGATATACGTTCTCCCCATTATAAGAGCTGTGCAAGGCACAAGGTTGTATATGATTGTGACCTAACGTTGAATTTTCCCAATAATTGTTTTTATTATTATCAGAATCATGCCGCCAAGAAAGATTGGAACTAGGGCGAACCCTGGATCTGAGGACCAGGGAAGCCATAATCAGGACAATAGAAACCAAGTACACAGTGAAGAGGAAGATGAGGATTATGTGGAACAGGATGACTCCCTGTATGAAGAGGAAGAGGAAACATATGATGTTGAGGGATTTGAGATAGAGGCTGAAGAAGGAGAAACCGAGGTTGAGCAACCAGTACCAAACCCAGGCATGGATCCCATGAGCCAGTTCATGCAACTCCTAAGGCAGAATTTGGAACGTCAACCCAACCCACCCCCTCAAGGAAGTAACAATGCAGTGGCAAACTCTTTCAGGGCTTTTAAGTCCCTTAAGCCCCCTGAGTTCCACGGATCAGCCGACCCAGTTGAGGCAAGGGCATGGTTAAAGGAAATGGAGAAATCTTTTGAGATTTTGAGTACCGAGGAGGCACAGAAGACTGTATTTGCTACCTACCTTCTGAAAGGAGAAGCTAACTACTGGTGGGAGGCCAAGAAAAATATGGAGACAGACGCTATTATAACCTGGGAGAGATTTAGTCAGTTGTTTCTGGGGAAGTATTTCCCGAGGTTTATGGAAAACCAGATGGAGCTCAAGTTCTTGGAGCTAAAGCAGAATAACTTGTCTGTAGCAGAGTACGAAGCGAAATTTACTGAGTTATCAAGGTTTGTGCCGGAGTTTGTGAGCACCGAGGAAAAGAAAGCTAGGAGGTTTCAGCAGGGACTGAAACCGTGGATTCAGAATAGGGTGGCAATCCTTGAGCTTACGGACTATGCCACTCTGGTGCAAAAGGCAACGATTGTAGAAGTTGGAAGTGAACAGATGCAGAAGGAAAGAGAGAATAAAGGAATAAAGAGGAAAAGTATGAGCATGGGTGGAGGTTCCGCAGGAAGGAGCTTCCCAACTAGATTTAATCGAGGAGCAGTGTCCCTGCCAGGAAGGAACACTGGGTTTAAGCGGCCAATGAGTGTGAGTGTGAGCCAGGGCGGCCAGAAGTCAAGAATGTCCTATTCCAACCAGTCTCGACCCCCATTGCCAGCCTATAACATATGTGGAAGGAATCACACTGGGGAGTGTAAAGAAAGGCCAGTAACCTGTTTTAAGTCCGGTCGGGAAGGCCACTACTCAAATAAATGCCCTTCGTCAGCCCCTGCCGTCGTTCCAACCACCAATTGTCATCGGTGTGGACGCCCGGGTCATTGGAAGAGGGAATGCCCAATGAACAAACCAGCAGCTTCGGGAGCAAGCAGGGCTGCTTCTAATAAGCCACCTACTGCGAGGACTTTCAACATGACAGTCCAGGATGCTATGAAAGATTCAGATGTGATAGCAGGTACCCTTTCTCTAAATTCAGTCAGTGCAAATGTTTTATTTGATTCGGGAGCAACTAAATCTTTTATATCAAAGGACCTTGCGCGTAAGTTAAGACTTAAGGTTGAACCCTTGATAGAACCCTTACAAGTAGAAATAGCCAATCATGAAATTATTCCTGTTAACCAGATTCACCCCGCCTGTGAGATAGGCATAGGGGAGCAATCTTTCAGTGTTGATCTGATTCCTTTTAAATTAGGGGAGTTTGATGTGATTTTGGGAATGGACTGGCTATCTAGCAACGATGCTCAGATAGACTGTAAAGGGAAGAAAGTTAAGTTAAATATCCCCGGGAAGAAAGAAGTTATATTTAGAGGAAAGAGGCAGACGCAGAAATTTTTGACTATGGCCCCGGCCAAAAGGATGCTACGAAAAGGAAGTGAGGCTTACCTAGCCTATGTGGTGGACACGCAGAAGGAGGTGCCCAACTTACAAGATATTCCAATAGTCAACGAATTTGAAGATGTATTCCCCCAAGACCTTCCGGGATTACCACCCGATAGAGTGATTGAATTTGCTATTGAGTTGGCCCCAGGGACGGCGCCAGTTTCAAAAGCACCTTACCGGTTAGCCCCGTTAGAAATGAAGGAATTAGCTATCCAATTGCAGGAACTCTTGGATAAGGGTATGATAAGACCCAGTGTGTCTCCGTGGGGAGCACCAGTTTTATTTGTTAAGAAGAAAGATGGGAGCATGAGGTTGTGCATAGACTATCGAGAGTTGAACAAGCTAACCATAAAGAACAGGTACCCATTGCCTAGAATAGACGATCTGTTCGACCAGCTAAAGGATGCTGTTTATTTTTCCAAGATCGACCTGAGAACTGGATATCACCAACTAAAGATTAAACCCGAAGATATTTCCAAGACAACGTTCCGTACCAGGTATGGGCATTATGAGTTCTTGGTAATGTCCTTTGGATTAACCAACGCCCCAGCGGCTTTCATGGATTTAATGAATAGAGTATTTAAGAAGTACTTGGACAAGTGTGTGATAGTTTTTATCGATGATATTTTGATCTACTCAAGGACTGAGGCAGAACATGCAGAGCATTTGAGGATAGCTCTAGGAATACTCAGAGAGGAACAGTTATATGCCAAATTCTCGAAGTGTGAATTCTGGCGGAATGAAGTACAGTTTTTAGGACATGTGATCAATAAAGAAGGAGTATTGGTCGACCCCTCCAAGATAGAGGCGGTCTCAAATTGGGAAAGGCCAACCACACCCACAGAGGTAAGGAGTTTCATAGGATTGGCCGGCTACTATCGAAGATTTGTACAGGACTTTGCGAAGATCGCAGCCCCTTTGACACGACTTACTCGTAAGACAGAGAAGTTTGAATGGACGGAGAAATGCGAGAACAGTTTTCAGGAATTAAAGAAAAGGTTGATAACGGCTCCGGTATTGGCATTGCCGGACGGAAAAGGAGATTTTGTGATATATAGTGACGCGTCGCACAAAGGATTAGGATGCGTGCTTATGCAGCACGGTAGAGTTATTGCGTATGCGTCGAGACAACTGAAGGAATACGAGGTTAGATATCCTACTCATGACCTTGAGCTCGCGGCAATAGTATTTGCTTTAAAAATTTGGAGGCACTACTTGTATGGAGAGAAGTGCGAGATTTTCACAGACCATAAGAGCCTCAAGTACATATTTACGCAGAAAGAGCTCAACATGCGCCAGAGGAGATGGTTAGAACTAATCAAGGACTATGATTGTGAGATTCTCTATCATCCAGGGAAAGCCAATGTGGTGGCGGATGCCCTTAGTAGAAAGGAAAGACTCAGAATGATAACGACTTCGGAAGAGTTGATAAGGGATTTTGAGAGAATGGAAATAGAAGTAAAGGTAACCGGAACCGGAACTGAAAAGCTTTTTGAGATCTCAATGCAGCCAGAGTTATTGGAAAAGATCAGATTGTGCCAGGAGAAAATAATGAATGAAGGCAGAGAGTCAATGACTGGAGAGGAGATCCATACTGAGAAAGATGATAAAGGGATAATGAGGTACTCCTACCGAATTTGGGTTCCGAATGTTCAAGAACTTAAAGATGAGATTTTGGATGAAAGCCATAGTTCAAGGTATTCCATTCACCCGGGAAGTACCAAGATGTATAGGGATTTGAAGGAATATTACTGGTGGCCCAACATGAAGAGGGACGTAGCAGAATGGGTAAACAAGTGTTTGACTTGCCAAAGAGTAAAGGCAGAGCACCAGAGACCCAGTGGACTTTTGCGACCCCTGGAGATTCCCGAATGGAAATGGGAACAGATAGCGATGGATTTTGTTGTAGGCTTGCCAAGGACGAAAGCCAATCACGACGCCATTTGGGTAATTATAGACCGACTGACAAAGTCAGCTCATTTCATTCCTATCAATGAGAGATACACAGTCGATAGACTGGTGGACATTTACCTTAAGGAAATAGTGACGCGACATGGAGTCCCAGCGTCCATTGTCTCAGACCGAGACCCCAGGTTCAACTCCAGATTTTGGAGGAGCTTTCAGGAATGTGCGGGGACCAAGTTAAATATGAGTACCGCGTACCATCCCCAAACGGATGGACAGAGTGAAAGGACCATCCAGACACTAGAGGATATGTTGAGAGTCTGTGCAATAGACCTTAAAGGAAGTTGGGATGATCACTTGCCGTTGATCGAGTTTTCTTATAACAATAGCTTTCATGCTAGCATCGGGATGCCGCCTTATGAGGCCCTGTACGGAAGAAGGTGTCGATCTCCCTTATACTGGGATGAAGTAGGAGAGCGGAAGATGCTCGGACCCGAAGTGGTCCAAAGGACCAAAGATATAGTGGATCTTATCAGAGGGCGACTTGTAGCAGCCCAAGACAGACAAAAGAAATATACAGACCTAGCCCGAAAGGACAAGGAATATGAAGTAGGGGACTTAGTACTGCTGAAAGTATCCCCTTGGAAGGGATTAATGAGGTTCGGAAAGAAAGGAAAACTAAGCCCAAGATACATTGGACCTTTTGAGATATTAAGACGGATTGGAAAGTTAGCTTACGAGCTAGCCCTACCCCCTAATTTGCAACAAGTTCATAATGTGTTCCATGTGTCAATGCTAAGGAGGTATCATCGGGATGCCAGGCACATAGTGGAGTACGAGCAGGTGGATATGCAGCCAGATCTAACTTACGTGGAGAAGCCAGTAAGGATTATGGATAAGAAGGAGCAGGTGCTTCGGAACAAAGTGATCAAGCTAGTCAGAGTACTATGGCAGAATCATAATGTGGAAGAATCAACTTGGGAACTAGAGAGCACAATGCTAGAAAAGTACCCCCATTTGTTTTCTGTTTGATTCCGGGACGGAATCCTTTTAAGGAGGGGAGACTGTAATAACCCCAAAATTTTCAACTTTTTGTAACCCTTGTGAATAGTGTTTTAGCTGAATGAAGAAACTTTTCACGCCACACTATGTAGGGGTTCTGTTATGGATATTCTGGGATATTATTAGTACTCTATGAAGTATATAAGTGTATGTAAAGATCGTCAGAATCCAATTCCGAACACTTTGGTTTTTCCCGGAAATCAACAAGATACGGAGAGAATTGAGTATAAGGTAACAGGATAAAAAGGATTTAAATTAAAGGATTATAATAGAGGATCATAAAAAGGAATATAATGTATTGAGAAAGGTTAAAGGAACCTAAGTAATAAGATCCCGGGTATGATCCTTCAAACGATAAACAAGAACGAAAGTTAAGCGAACCGTATAACAGATCAGCGGTCATTAGGCAAACGATTAGGAAGTTAATCAAAGGGATTAGTGGGAATGATGTCATCCAACCAATAGAAAGAGGACAAGGAAGGGAGGATGACATCATGAGGATGACATAAGCATGACATGGGAAGGAAGGAGGTGTGGTGGCTTTGTAACCACACAAATTCAAGGGCAAGAAGGTAATTGACTAAAGCAAGCACAAAAACCAAGCAACCAAGCCAAGCAAAAATCATTTTCATCAAAAATCAAAAAGCAACCAAGGCTTTGTTCTTGAAGCTCTCGGCTTTTTACTATTCATTAGGCAAGAATTTCAAAAATTCAAGATCCAAGCTTCCTAAATTGGTGAGTAAATTCCCTAATCATCTTCATGCTTAGTTAGGGCTATACCATGAGTTTAAGCCATCAATTCCTTCTCAATCTTCTTCATTTAATCAAAGAAGAAGACTATGAATAGTGTTTTCAAGTTTTTTAACTTGAAGTTTTCTTGTTTTTCTTGAAGATCCAAGCTTTCCTAAGACTTCTCAAAGCTTCTTAAGGCTTCCTAGCTCATCCCACCACTTCAAGGAAGGTATACCATCTCCAAACCCTAGATCCCTATGTATTATAAGATGATTTTAATTGGTAGGATGATATTGTAGCTTGTTGTTGTGATTTAGAGTTTGGGATTTGGAATGGTAGTGAAATGGAATGGTAAATGTTGTGGTTTTGATTAAAAGAACTTAAGTATGGTTAAATTAAGCTTAGGCATAAGTATAAATGATTAAATTGAATTGGTTGGGGTTGTTATGATGTGATGAGGATGGATGTTGGTTGTATGTTGGATTTGAGGTTGGTTTGTGGTTGGTTTTGAATGGTTAAAAATTGGGAAATCGCGTAAACATAGTCGTCGTAACGTCCGATTTTCTTTGGACTGTTTTTGTGCATAACATTAGGACCCGAGAACCCCCTGCTAGATTATGACCACTGCCATGTTTAGATAGCTCATGTTACGAGCTTCGTTTTGATATGTAGTTTGTTCGATTCCGATGCACGGTTTAGGAGAAACGACCGTTTCAAGTAACGGCGTTTCGCGAACGAAACTTTTTCCCTCGCCTTACTTTGAAACATAGGTTAAAGACCAAAAAGGGTTAATTAATGTATGAAACATTTATGGTAAGTGTGTTAGGCAGTTGGTAAGATACTCGCGAAGGAATCGCTTTAAAACTCGTAAAGGTTAAATTATTAAAAATGGTGGAGCCGCGGGTACCCGAGTGACTTAAGCAAATCAGTGAGCGCAAAACAAGCGTTAGAGTCTAAGTTAGTTAAAGTATAGATTTACAAGTGATTTTGGTTTAATTCCAACTTACTTGTTGTTTATAGGTTACCAGACTCGTCCCGAGCCTTTTATCACCCCAAGTCGCTCAGGCAAGTATTCTATCCGTTATACTGTTGTTGTGATGTATACATTTGTATATGCATGATCTTGCGATAAATGCATGTTGGTTAAATTAGCAAATGTTGCAATATATTGAAGCATGCTGCTATGGTATATATATATGCATGCCTGTTTCGTATTCTTTCCATATATATTTGTTGATTCAGTTGATAATACCTATGCTAGAGGATAGCAGTATTTTGCATATACCCTTATTATAAGGACCCAAAAGGTGAAAACATTTTCTAAAACCGGGAGTCGAGGATCCCGAGTAGAATTTGTATATATGTATATATATATATATATTTATATATATATGGTTATAGTTTTCAAAACTATTAATCGAATAAGGTTTATTCGATAACTTTTATATTATTTATTGAATATTATTTTGAATATTCATTCGAGGGCTTATGACTCTTTTATATTATTTATTGAATATTATTTTGAATATTCATTCGAGGGCTTATGACTCTTTTATATTATTTATTGAATATTATTTTGAATATTCATTCGAGGGCTTATGACTCTTTTATAATATTTATTGAATATTATTTTGAATATTCATTCGAAGGCTTATGACTCAGTTAATATTATTTAATGAATATTATTTGAATATTCATTTGAGGATCTATGACTCCGATTATTTGCTGAAATATATTCTTTATTTTATTAAAGAATAAGGTGTCAATAATCAAACTTATTTTCGATTATTCAAATAAAGATAATACTTTCATATAAGTATATCTTTGGTTATTTAATACTCGTTTCAAGTATAAGTTTTAATACTTCTACTTCAATTATTTTTATAAAGATTATTCTTTATGGGAATATTATTTAAATAATAATATTCAGTCATTTTCTAAATATTCTGGGGACTGATTTACTTCATTAAATCAGCTTTACTCCAAACACTCTATAAAGTGTTTTCGAGTCTTCAAAATGATTTTTAAAGTCAGAGCGGATTCCAAAACTCATTTTTATATTTAAGATCTTCCTTTTTAAGGGGATTTAAATACTCGCTCAAAACCTGGGGAATCCGGCTCTGTGGTGTATTTTATATTCGCAACGAGGTTGCAGTTTTGGTAAATGAATTGATTACTTGCCCAACGTTCGGGAAGTAAGCCCATCTAATTGAGTCGGCATAAGCGACAGGCCGGGGTACGGTCTATGAAAGTGTAAGTGGCTGGGTGGCAGTCCATCAACGCGTGAGGGGCCGGGTAACGGTCTAGCGCGAGGTCCTAATCGGCCAGGGTGATGACCGGTGAGGAATTCATCCATCTACAGTAGAAAAGGTTACTTATTGGTATCTTTGCCTGATCAACAAGATATCTGGTTTATGCCAAAATTCTTTTCCTTTCCAAAATTCATTGGATGTTTCAAACTCTGTTCATACTTCATATAACAGAGGTTCCAGGAAATGTTTAAAGAGATATATATATATATGTGGATATATATATATATCGGGACTAAATAAAGTATCTCATAACTTTTTCATTCAATAATATTTCAAAGATTGAATCTATTCAAGTCTTAACTTGTGGTCTCATCTATGGGATGTTTTTCTTAAAACTTATAATACTTTGAACGGTGGTAGTTCAAGTAGCTTTATAAATGATATAAGTGTAGTGAAGTATTGGTAACTTCATTCCTTGTTTTTACTTATATCTAGTAAGTAATTATCTTACACATGATAGAGATTCTATTAAGTATCCATTTAGATACTTATATTATTGTTATCACTATGTATTATCTTGCGAGCTGTAAGGCTCACTCTTGCTTTATTTCTTCATCACACAACAACAGTTAGGAGAGATGGCCAGACTCCAGCAGACCCAGCGCAAGCGCGTGGGAAGCGTCCCGCGTCTTCCCGATGACGTTGTAGCTGCTATAGCTGCAGAGGTAGATCCATTGTAGTTCAGACCATCTACTTTTGAGAATCAAATTATGTATAATTATAACTTGTGGCAGATAATGGCAATTAACTGTAAATTTATCAAGTAATCATTTTGGGTTGTAATAACTTTTAAATGGTGGATTCAAAGACTTGTACTTATTTCAATTTCATCTCTGAGACTATAACGGGTTGTGGTGTGTGTTAGTATGGGGTCACAGCATGAGGTTATTTATTATTAATTAAGTGAAGTGATATTGTGGAAAGAAAGACCGTGACAACCCGGATCCCCGACCCCGGATCTGGGGGGTGTTACACTGCAAGTGGTTTTGAAGCAAGAGTAGTTACTGGAAAGGAACCAAGAGATAAAACTGGATTGGGAAGTGCTGATGAAAGAAGAATACAGAACACTACCAGTGATCCAACTTCCTTAAGTGAACCAGGTATTGGAGCAACTCCTGAGAGATTGAATCAACTGGAATCTGTACAAATGGTTTACCATACCTACTTGAAAGAACACATCTTGTTGTACTTCATGACAGATGGTAGGGTTTATCATATAAGGCAAAATGACATTCCATTGAAGTATTTTGAAGAACTGGAGCATGTACTATTCTTACTTCAAGTGAATGACAGATTAACCAAAAATGCTGCAAACTATTTGAAGGATCAGATTCAGAGACAGAAAAGGCTTTATTCTGTTAAGTCTGACAACACATATCTTCCAAAGTACAGAGATCACAAGGGTGATATAGTTGAAATGAAGCCCAACACTGCTAAGATTATAACAACCTTTCTGGGTTACAGGGATGTGGAATTCAATCTTGAGTATGATAAGGCATATTTGATCAGACTAGATCAGGATATAAGAAAAGCTAAGATTAATGATCTTAGGGCTGCAATCTTTCAAATTGGTGAAGATACTACAGAACTTAAAGATCCTAAAAGGAGGAGGATTGATGAACTCAGATATGCTGAGAGATGTTTGTTGAAGAACTATCTCAGAACAACTCCTGACATCAGAGAGATCAGAAGATGAAGCCAAGTCAAGATCTACAACTGCTTAAATTCTAATATTTGTACAGACTGAAGTTGTTATCAGAAGTTAAATATTGGTAAAGCTTTAAGGACTGTAAGTTATAGTTATCTAGTCTAATTCTCATGCATTTGTACTTAATGTTTTTGACATCATCAAATATCTGTTAAACTTGTATATTATGCTAATTTACAAGTTGGGGGAGATTGTTAGATATATTTGATAATGTCATGGCTAATATGATTTATGTTTAGTTTTCAGATCTTACTTAAACAGGATAAATCAGTACTTACTGGAAGTCAGGACTTAAGGATTTCAGTACTTATATTATCAGGAGATAATCATCAGAAGATGGATATCAGAACTTAAGTACTGAAGGACGTTCAGATAAGGACAGCAGCTGATTAAAGGAAAGAAGATCGAGACAAACATAAGAAGAGATATGCATGAAGAAGGAATTCTATGAAGAATAGAATACTTGGAAGAAAAGATATCTGATTGATATATTTTAGGAAGCAGAATTATATTCCATATCAATTAGCAATTATCTTGTAACTGTGTTGTATATAAACAGAGACATAGGGTTTACACTATAAGTGTTATTATTATCGAAAATAGTATTCATTGTAACCCTAGCAGCTCTCGTGATATTTGTTCATCACTGAGAGGTAACAGTTCCATACTGTAACAGAGTTTATTGTTTCAATAAAGTTTGTTTTCTGTTACTGGAGTTATTAAAGTTCGATTTGATTGTACTTTACACTGTATTCACCCCCTCTATAGTGTGTGTGTGACCTAACACAAAACTTGATCTTCAATTTCTAACTTTTCCAATTCCTTTAACCATTTCCCAGCAATCTTAATGGTATTCGCTCTTTCCTTTCTATTCAAGATTTTTGTCCCTAAATGGACCTTTCCTGGTTGGTAGTTAACCAAACAATCGTAGCTCATAATCAATTATAACCAGAATTCATACCTTTGAAGCTGAGAATGCAGTTGCTATTTTTCAACTCTTCGCAGGCATATCTTCAGGCATTCAACTTGGTCTTCCTTAGCCCTTAAATGGGCGAGGATGTTTTTAATAAATACAATTACACTATCCAAATACTTCTTGTGCACTATGTTCATTTAATCCTCAGGAATAATGGGTACATAATATTATTAGAACTCATGATACCCATACCTTACTTTAAACACGGTCTTTAGTGTGACCTCAGGCTTACGACATCTGGTAATCAATGCATAACTTCATATCTCCATTTTTCTTTTCTAGGACCACATTCGTGCATAATGCGAAACATTCTTTATCTCATTATTATTTTATTCCACACTCTTGAAGTTTCCTTAACTCATTACTTCATCCCTACTGGGTCATACGATACAGGGCTTTTGACACCAGCTCGACTCTGTGCAGTTGCCGATGAGAAATTCTTACCTCATTCCCCGAAGTAACCTTGGTAAATCATTCGTTAGAACCTTCGGGAATTTGTTTTAATTCTAAAAAAAATTCCGATATGGGATTGGATCGTTCTTCTCTAACGGTTACCCTGTTTACACGCCTCCTTCGAATGAAATTCATATCTTCAATTGTCGGCGTTTTACTTTATTCTCCTATCAGTTCTGGCACATCTTATGTTCATAACTTGCTTATATCTTGGGTCATTTTTATAAAATTTCTTTATCATTCTTTTGATTCCACTTCTTTTCTTATTTATTTCTCCATTCTCATTATTTATTATCTCTTTTAACCATAAGAAAATTCTTTTTCTTGATAATATTAATATGTTCATTATTAGATAAGCCATTTTTGAAGTTAAAACTAGAATGAAGGATTTATTTATAATGTTTAAATACTTACTAACATAATTATTAAAATTTATCGGTAGCTACTCTCTTAGCCTTGCTTAACTCATCACAGATTGTGTATTTGACTTTCCCTCATTGATCAACATCTCTTTTTCCTGAGTTCACATGTGGACTCCATCAGTCTCTGTCTTACATTAGATGCTTAGATTTGCGAGTTTTCCGCTATTTTACAGCAACTTCCATTCAATCGCCATTCAACATGGGTATACCTTCAAGTCCTTTCTAGAACGTTATTACAGATGATAAAATCTCTTTTTTTGTCTTACATCTTTCAGTTCTTGAAAACGCTCTTCTTGTTTATCGTAAAGGCCTATTCATCCAGATAAAACCTCGCACATGTCTGCAGTAACATCCCGCTAATTTTATTAAACTTTTAATTTCTTCTAAAGCCATTATTTCCTCCAAATTGCTAATCGCTTTGATTTCGGACCTGAAAATCATGTCAGAGTCTGACTTAATCTAATTGGAATCGACTTCCATTTAACTGATCAATTAACTATTTTAACTGATCAATTAAACCAAATGCTGACTAGCTAACTGGAATCAAAAACCAATTATATAAAGTCGGTTTGGTCATGACAACCTTTTCCAAAAACCGAGATCGCAATCATTTGGAATATCAATGAGAATGAAAATTATACTTCTTTATTCTTAAAAGTAGGGTAATTTCTAAAATTTTGGGCAGTACCTCCCCTATACCATCGACTACCAGTCAGACTCAAGCCAACACCATCAATCAATCAAATCGTCCACAATCATATCCACCCACTTCCATCAACCAAATTCATCCATTCATCATAACTCAAACTGTAACATTTTGATCAGCTGCTGTACTATTAACTGGTATAGCATCTATCTTTGGAATTGGACTGAGGTCTCAAACTAACAATGATTAATATCACCATTTTTTTCAATTCTTTCTGAATATTACTATATGTTATAAATTAACTTAAAATTTATCTCGTTGTTTCTCAAAAATTTGATTTCGTAATTTCTTCTAATTTATTTCTGACCATTATTAATCGGTTTATCTTTTAATAACCACGCATGGTCTTCATTATTATCGTCGCAATCTGGTGGAAACTTAATCGTTATATCATTATTTTTTAAAAGGTTTCATAGTCGAATCACTATTCTTTCTTCTTCACTTATATCCCCGCATCAAACTTTCGTCACTGGCTCGGCTATGGTGCTAAATTTATCATAACTCATTTACTCATATTAGAGAACCTCACAATTTCTTGAAGAACACGTTCGAAATTTGGTTGCCATTAAGATTTCTTCTATCTTGAATCTCCACAACAATTATATTTCCATTATGAAGGGATGCTTCACGTATTAATTGCCTGTCTGATTCATTATTCAGAATTCCCTTGATCTTCGATTGTCATCCCAACACTCGTTCGCTTTGTCTGATGCACACATCTTTACTTCTTTATTTTATAACTAATTTATTTGTTATGGTTCGCTAACCATTCATCTCTCGTCGAAATCTCCTAATTTGTAATGCATCGCGTTAACATATTCTACCATGCGGATGATATCCTCATAACAAGAACAAATGGCTGACTTGGTGTCTTCACCACATTCACGTTGTCGGTGTATCCAATCTTCCTTGGTCGCAGTTGTTCACCATTTATCAGCTTGCATTCGTATCTATATTCGACATGTAATTCTATCGGCTACACGGGACTATTTCATTTCTTTCAAAATCGTCAAAGAACAGACACAACGCAAGACGAGAGTTTGTGAATATGATTTTGATTGAAAAACTGAATAAGGAATAACGATGCAACAACTTCTTGGGAGGAGCTGTAAGTCAATAAATTGAAGGAAGAAAAATGAGCGAAGATTTAGATGTGAATGAGACAACCATATTTGTATGCAAGATGGCCAGTCTTTCATACTATATGGCATACAGCACATAATTAAGTGGCGTCCCACCCGACTCTTCGTCATTTCAACAAAGCGTCATACCACAACACTGTTTGTCTCAATCAGGAATCAATAATTTGAGAAGAGAAACAATTCATAAGGAATATAATAAATTTTCTTTCATTTTCGCCTCATATGATTTATCAACAAAAGAAGCTCATACGTATTCAAGAATCAAGAAGAACATATGCTATCGTATTAGAAGAAAGAATGTCAGTGTTGGTCACCTTCCACGCTTCACCTACATATGCCTTCAGGAATTACTTGGATAAGAGATTCACAATTTAGGTCACATCATAACTTTGGAATGTCGTCCGAAAATGCCTCCACATTAAATGCCTTGATGATCGGATCATAATCACGTCCTTACAAAATTTATAATTACTGCTTCTGATTTCATCTATGCTGCGTAGGATAACCATCGATCACGCAACGCCTCAATTCCGTCGATAGAAATACGATTCTTCTCCAATCATCTGGAGGATTCTTTCATTTCCTTCAATCACCCTCTAACCGTTCGAATCACGAATCTTATTAAATTTTAATAATTTCATGAATTAGGTAAATAATATTTTAACATGTTGATTTAATTATTAATATTATTAAACAAAGTTTACTTTCGCCTTTCACGGAAAACTTTAAACTTTCTTCCTGCTGGTGGGTCTACTTGGTCCTCCAAATTAACAATATTGAGTCTACATCCATTCTTCTTTTTAGGCCATTCTCTGTTTATAATAACAAGAACTTAAGTAGTAATTCGACAACCAAATTATGTATCTCATTTTATGCAAAAAATCTTCTAAAAGTTGATTAAGAAAATCTTTTTCGAAATCTCATTTTAAAGTTTTGGAAATCAAATATTTGGTCGTCATTACTATATAAGTTACTTGTTATTTTTATGATTCACTAATGAGATATGTAATTAAAGGAATGCCCATGTACGGGTCTTTCCACTTCGGTATATTCTCTACTTCTCCTTGAATTCTGTTCATATTTATTTGTCGAAGAAACCTTGAGGTACCGTTGTATACCATTTTGTTCATAACTCTAACCCATTGTTGACGTCTGCCACCGTCTTGATATTCTTGTCGTTGTCCTGGACATTATACTCATGATCACTAATGCAATTCGATGTTTTGTTTGCAGATAGAGTCGGAACTTCATGCTAGTCTTACCTATATCTAATAAGGTAAATATCATTCCTTGCGCGGCTCCCGATAAGTGATAAGAATCTTCTCGCAACGGTGGTACCTCTGAAACGTGCAACGTTGGTTCTTCATCAGCTTTCATCAACTTGTTGCCTCCAGCGTGGAGCTCGTCCTACTACCAAATTCTAAATTAAATCATACCAAACTCACGTAGCTTCCCTTACACGAAGTTGTCATAGAAATCAATCGCATTTTCTTTAAAACCACGTGAAAAGTAGGGTAACATACCCAGTCTCCGTCGATCTGTCAATTCCTCAATACTGTAGGATCGGAGAAATCAATATACCTATAGCATTGCGATATTCTCCTTACACTCCCCTCACAATCCTGGCTTACCAATTCCGTATCGGACCTGCTAATCCTCACTCGCACTCAATTCGAACTTAAAATGAGTATGCCTAGGGTTTTTCTTATCTCATATGGCCTATCACTCCTATCTTACCCTCACTTATTCTTATTTCAGTGACCAATAACCTGTAGCTCTGATGCTAACTTGTAACAACCCAAATCCGGGGTCAACATTTACTGTCACGAAACAATCTTTACATAATATAAAATAATATTCAATTAACCCCTTAAAATTCGGATCGTTTACAGGTTATGGTATGAAACAAGAATCTAACCTTCTACAATTCACAACAACTACCATACAAGTATAAATACCTTTATGCTAATGCTCTTGTCTCATTTTCTAACATATTCGTCCTCTCGCAGCGGAGATCTCTCTAACTCCTGTTGTCTATCAAGAGCTATTCACTTTATCATTATCTGCTTCTGGAAGAAGTAAGAATTACAAAGCAAGAGTGAGCCAAAAATGCCCAGCAAGTACATAATTTGAGTTTCAAATATTAATATCGAAGGAAATTTTTTGGACAAACGCTTTAAACAATTCTAAACAATTCTATTTATTTGAGAGAGTTGAGCGAATAAACATTGGCTGTTACCAGCCTTTAATTATAAATCCAAAAATGACAAGCGATTCCCAGATTCATCTCCTGAATTCAGGGTTTTGTCTGGTTTTTTGGAATCATAAAACTTTCAAGAGAGAATGTTGTTAATGGCGATCAACAACAAATTAGACTGGACACTAGTTCGCACGTATATCCTGCTGATCAGCCAGGATACAGTGCGGATCTATATCTCCCTATATAGATCCAGTCGGGTACCCAGGCTCTACGGCCCATCTCAAGGATCCAGTTATGTCCAGGTTCTTAAGATTAAGAAACACTTAATCCCACACATCACTATCCAGCCCGTGGAGTATTTTGATGTCAAATCATTTGATTTCAAAACATCCAATTCAGGGTTCGCAAATAACCCGAAAGAATGGGTATTTGCTCAAGAGAGCAATCGATAATATAGGAAAAATAATGAAAAGAACATGCATAATAAGAGTAATTGAGGCAAAATAAAAACAGTTAACTATTCTGAACTTAGAATAGGAACGAAGAAATATTTGCATTATTTTAAAAGAAAGTTCATAAATACTTGCCTTAATAAGCTTTAATCACTATTACTGGTTGACTTTGGTTCGAGTTGAACGTTCGGCTTTATCGTCAAACTATTATCCCATTTTGGATACGATCCAACACTAAGGCCCTTCGATTGAAACTTCGTTGATCTCGACGACTAATCACTAGATTCGTTCCTAGTCTGATGTCGATACTCAGATTTTCCGTCTAGGACCTACAGGGTTGAAATACCCTAACTCAGGTAATCTCTTAAACTTAACATCAAATCACTATCACTTCTACCTATACGGTTTCATATCCCGTCTCATATTTATAGGTATTATTGAAATACACATAGCAATTATGGTTTACATCTTCAAAACTCGGTTCGGTATTTATTTACTGAAAACACGTATACTCGTTGGTTTGAAAATAGTAAGGTAATTGATTATTTATAAAATATCGTGTCACAACATATAATTAGGTTATGTATATATAATTATATTTCTTCGTTCAACATCTCCGATAATTATAGGTTACGTTCCCATATTTTCGGAATTGTTTTCCCGAAAATCGGGCAGCGTCGTCTTCGTTTATCGGCCTACCCGTCGAGTCAATCTGACGTCAAATCCACAACAACAATATTCAATCCAATTTGCAATCCCAAACACCAGCAGAATTTCAATTATTTATTATTATCCGTACTTTAATGTTTTTGTTTGTATTTTTCGTTTCACAATTCATTTTTACCGAACGGATTTTATTTAATTAATAAACGTAGAACTCAGATAAAAATCATCATCGCCCACCGTCTGCTCGCTGAGGCTCATCGCCGACGGCGGCAAAATTTATTGGTGCCCGAAAATATTTGGGTGTCCGAATAAATTTAACATCACGAATCTTTAATCAATTCATTCCCTGCTGAAAATAGGAATTAAACTTTAATAAAATTATTCAGTCAGTCAATAAGTGCACACGCAACAAGCAACAAGGCACGCGCCACTGTACGCGCGAGTGGCCGGAAACCCAACACAGGCGACCAGAAATACAAGTCACGTCAGTTCCACGCGCATACGCACTGCCATAGCCACCACCCCTCTCGGAAAGTCTGAGAGGCAGCAACTAATAAAATCAATAAACATGCACGCACACAAAAAACACACACAATCAAGAACACACACCCAGCACTGTTAGATATATTTAAGATGTCATGTCTAATATGTTTCATGTTTAGTTTTCAGATCTTAACAAACAGGAAATATCAGTACTTACTGGAATCAGTACTTACTGGAAGTCAGAACTTAAGGATATCAGGACTTAAATTATCAAAAGATAAATATCAGAAGATGGATATCAGAACTTAAGTACGGGAGGACTAATAGTAAAGGAAGGAAGCTGATTTACAGGAAAGAAGATCGAGACTAATACAAAAAGAAGATATGCATGGAAAGAGTTGGAGGACTTAAAGAATTGTATAAGATATCTGATTGATATATTTTAGGAGAAAGAATTATATTCCATATCAATTAGAAGTTATCTTGTAATTGTGTACTATATAAACACAGACATAGATTTACACTATATTTGTTATCATTATCGAGAAGATCATACATTGTAACCTAGCAGCTCTCGTGATATTTGTTCATCACTGAGAGAGAACAGTTTCATTGTAACAGAGTTTATTATATCGAATATATCTATTTACTATTACTTGTGTTCGAAATCGATTTGATTGTATTCTACATTGTATGCAACCCCCTTCTACAGTGTTGTATGACCTAACAAGTGGTATCAGAGCCTAATCTGTTAACACGCATACAGTAAAGATCCAAAAACAATCATGTCTGAAGAAGCAGAAAATCCAAACCAAGCCCACTAAAACTGAAGAAACTAAAAATACTCAAATCCACAGTCGATATGAGACTATTAGAGTTCCCATACTGAGACCTTCTGAGTACCCCATATAGAAAGTGAAGATGGCTATGTTTCTGGAAACTACAGATCCAGAATACCTTGATAGAATTAATGAAGGACCGCATAAGCCAACCAATCTCTCTGTTGTAGTTGCAGATCAGCCAGCAAAGACCATACTAAAGGAGAAAAGTGAGTATACAACTGAAGATATCTCATCCATTGCCAAGGATGCAAAGGTAAGGCATGTGCTGCATAGTGCCATTGATAATGTCATGTCAAACAGGGTAATTCATTGCAAGACTGCAAAGAAGATATGGGATGCTTTGGAGATAAGATGCCAGTGAACTGATGCAATCAAGAGAACAGGAGAACTATACTCACTCAAGAGTATGAGCACTTTGACTCAAAAAAGTGATGAGTCATTAACTGACTTATATGACAGGTTTGTCAAACTCTTAAATGATCTGTCACTAGTGGACAAGGAATATGATCTTGATGAAATTTAGGGTATGCTTAAGACTTATGAACTTGAGATGGATCAAAGAAGCAAGAGACAAGGGAGAAAAGTCAAGGACACTTGCCTTAAGGCTGAGGAGGAATTCCCCAAAGTGGTTGTCTCAAAGAAAGGCAAAGAAAAGCTCTCATCACAAAGTTTGATTCAGAATCATCAAGTTTTGATGGTGATGATTCAGAAACTGAAAGTTTACCTGAAATAGATGCTGATGAAGAGATGATGAAATTGTGTGCTCTTATGGTGAAGGGTATCACAAAGATAGCCTACAGGAAATTCAGAAGGGGAAAGAAGTTTTTCAAGAAAGGTGGAAGTACTGATAAAAAGGTTTCGGAAAGTATGAAGGCAAAAGTGCAAAGTCTGACAGAGGAGACAACTCAAAAGTCAAATGCTACAATTATGATGAAAGAGTCCACATATCTCCTAACTGCAAGAAAAGAAAGAGTGACAAAGGCAAGGCACTTGTCACAAAGAAGAAAAAGTTGGACAACACTTCAGATTCTGAAGATGAGATGAACTATGCTTTAATGGAAAATGTTGATGGCAGCCCTGAAACTGCTGAATTAAAGGTACCTCAAAAAACTTATGCCTTTCATACTAATGATATTACTGAGTTGAGATTATGTCTTAAAACCATGTTTATTAGCTACAGAGATCAAACTTTACATGTGCAAGATTAACTTCTGAAAATTCTTGCTTTTAAGAAAAGGGATGATTATTTAGAAAAAGAGTTAGTTATGTTCCATCAAACTCAGAAAGAAAGAGATGATGCTTTTTATGTTAGAGATGAATTGCTAAAAATAAAAAATCTGTAAAAACTGAGTTAGAAAAAGAAAAAGAGATTATCAGGACTTGGACTAACTCTGGCAGAACAACTCAGAATTTATTAAGTAGTGGAAACTGGAAAGAGGGCTTAGGTTATGGAGATGACAAAAGTGAAAAAGGAACTGAACAAATTGAGCCAATTGTTGTTAAACAAACTGTTAAGCCAAAGGTAAATCCTGTAAGTTTGTAGCTAAAACTGTAAAGTCTGATTCTGAAAAGATGAAAGAATCTGTGACAAAAGTTAAGGAGAAGTCAACTTCTGACAAATTAGAAACAGGATAAACCAGCTGAAGTCAGCATAGGCTTAATGACAAAGAAGCAGCTTAAGCATAAGCAGAAAGAAATAAGGAATGTCAACAAGGTTAAGGCAGCTAGGAAAAATAGGAATGGAAAGGAAGGTTTGAATAAAAGCAATAATTATATGCATGTTCCTAATGCTCCTAGAAAGAAATGCTATAACTGTGGAAACTCTAACCATCTTGCTTCTTTTTGCAGGAAGAATAAGAATATAAACTCTTTACCTCCTAAGTCAGGATTTAAGAGTCAGTCGTTAGGTTTAAGCCACAAAATCCTTGGTTTCATTGTGGAAGTTTATGGCATTCCATTTATACTTGTAAGGAATATCATAGTTTATACTATGATTATTATACAAATAAAACCTTCTTTGAAGAAAGTTGCTTTAATTCCTTCTAGTGTAAAGTCTGATGCAAAGTCTGATATAAATTCTGATAAACAGCATGTTAGCATAAACTCTGATATTAAATCCGATGCTAATGCTAACAAACTTAAAAAGGCCAAAGGATCCAAGCAAGTCTAGGTCCTTAAAACTAACCATTATTGGTCTTTGTGATTGCAGGGTAACAGGAAAAACATCCTAGTACAGGATAGTGGATGTTCAGGACATATGACTGGAAATAAGCCCTGCTCTTAGACTTTGTGGAGAAATCTGGACCAGGAGTTTCTTATGGAGATGGCAACATGGGAAAAACTCTGGGATATGGTAGTATTAATCTTGGGAATGTCATCATTGAAACAGTAGCTCTTGTCTCAGGACTTAACTCAATCTGCTGAGTGTGAGTCAAATCTGTGACAGAGGTTATCATGTGGATTTCTTTGAGGAACATTGTGAAGTTGTAAGCAATTCTATAGGAAAATTGGTTCTGAAAGGTTACAGGTATGGTAACATTTATGAAGCAAGACTTTCAACAAGTTCTGATGGTTCTGCAATCTGTCTGATGAGTAGAGCATCAATTGAAGGAATATAGAATTGGCACAAAAGACTCTCTCATTAAACTTCAACAACATAATGAGCTTGTAAAGAAAGATCTTGTGAGAGGACTACCAAAATCAGTATTTGCTCCTGATGGCCTTTGATTCATGGTGAAAGGAAAAACAAAGAAAAATCATCTTTCAAGAGC